>NW_017731609.1:175035-189211 GCF_001890085.2 Hipposideros armiger
TGTGGAGAAATGGGAACCCTCATACATTGCTGATGGGAATGTAAATTGGTGCAGCCATTATGGAAAACATGGAGGTTCCTTAAAAAGTTAGAATAGAGCTACCATATGACTTAGCAATACTTTTTCTGGGTATGTATCTGAAAACTTTGAAAACACTTATTCCTAAGTATGTGTGTACTCCTATGTTCATTGCTGCACAATAGCCAAGACATGGAAATAACCCATTTGTCCTTTGATGGATGATTGGGTAAAGAAGAGGTGGTACATCTATACAATGGAATACTACTCAGCCATAAAGAAGATGAAACATTGCCATTTGTGATAACTGGATCTTGAGAGTATCAGGCTAAGTAAAATAAGTCAGATGAGAAAGCATAAGAACCATATGATTTCACTCATATGTGGGATATAAAACCAAAACAAAACATGAACAAACAAACTAACAAACAAACCCATAGATACAGAGAGCAGAATGGTGGTTACCAGAGGGGAAGAAAATTGAGGGGAGAATGAATAGGGTAAAGGGGGTCAAATATATGGTTTCAGAAGGAGACTAGACTTTTTGACTGGTGAACATGCAATAGAGTATACACATGGTGTATTATAAAGTTGTACACTGGAAACTTATATAATGTTATTAATCAATGTTACCCCAATCCATTTAATTTTTTTAAGAATGGCAAATACTATAGTGTTTCCTTCCTAGAAATATGGTTTTTGGATTCTCGATAAACCTTTGGAAGAATTATTTAAGACTATCTATAGTTTCATTTTATCAGTTAGATGCAAAATTTAAACAGGTGCCTCTTGTTATAATTTCCTTAGAGAAATCTCTCTCTAATTCCAGGGAAGAACAGGGGACCACACACTCAACCCTTGCTTTTTCAGTCTCTCTACCCTTTAAAATTCCTTAAGTTAACAACAGACAAATAAATAAAAACATCCTGTCCTCTTCACAATCCCCAAATACCATTCATAGGTAGTTTATAACAATTTGAAATGCTAATCAGCAACTATATACTTATGCATAGCATCTTCTGAGAATTCACACCTATTTAATTCACTAACTAGTTAATAAAACATCCTAGATGTGATTTTTCTTAGAACTACAATATATGGAACCATATTGAAGCTAACTTATAAAAAAGTGTGCTACTTGTTTTCTTGACAAACTTTTCAAAGAACCTCAGAAAGCTGAATACTTTTATAAAAAATAGCCTTTATTTCAAGAGAATAGTCTTTCATTGGGATAAATGTAGTAATTATGAGCTTCCTGTGATTGCAAAAAATCAATATCTTTATTTTTTAAAACCATGAGAGGTAAATAGATAAATAATTTTACATATATTTTTATAGAATAAAAACTAATATTCTATATTAGAAACTGGGATATAATTTCCCAGACTTTGTATAGAAAAGTATAGAGCTTGCGTAAATCTTGAAAACATAAGTGGTTTATGAGTCATATATCCACTTTTTTTTTAGCTGAGCCATCCTGCCACCTGTTGGCAGCTCAGTGGCAGCTCAGCTCAGGCCGGACTCAAACCGCTGTTGCTCAGAGCTCGCACTCTTGAGTGAGCTTTTAACCAACTGAGCCACTCGGCCGACCCACAACCCATATTATGAGAGGAAAAAAAATGCTTTGTGCTTTGGAAGGTAGTGAGATCATATCATTTTGTTGACTAAAACCAAAGCAGGAGATTTAATTCTCCCGCAAACCATAATAACATCCAAGAGTTTGAGGGTACTTCCATAAGGAGTTTTGAAATGGAGTTAAATTGGTGTATAGTTAATTTGAGTATCTTTAAGTAGCTGATTTCAAGACAGAGTACAGGCTCATCTGTTTTGTGTGTGTGAAGACTGGAAGTAGAGATACATATTCCACCCTCCCAAGGATGTTTCCATGGACAGAACTAGGTGGAGGTATGACTGCAGGCTTGGTTGGTTAACCTGGTGCAGTAGGCAGAAAGCACGAACATAGTGATGAGGCCTGAGGAGATATAAATTTAGGCTACAAAGACTGAGAAGTCAAAGATAGCTCCAATAGAGGCCTTGGAAAGCTCACAGAAAACACTATTTTTGTGAAAAACTGTAGGCAGCTCATTTTCTTCACCACCACCTTCATCCCAGCACCCTCCAATCTCAAATTTATCTGCATAACTAAGGGGCCATTTAATTGGCCTTTTGCCCAGGTGTAATTCATTTTCAGGGTGGTGGTCTTTAATCTGCTCTTTAAAAATGGTCCTTCACATCACTCTACCAGCTTTTTTGGAGCAAAGTTTTCTAGCTCTCTACTCTCCAGCCAGCTTTCCTGTAAAGAACCCAGCAACTCTTCCTTGAATGCCTTTCCCCTGCCTCTTCTGGTGAATTCCTATCAGCCTTAGGGTCCATTTCAAATGTATCTTCTCTAAGGAGACTTTCCCTATCTCCTGGACTAGGTCTAATCTCACAGTTATGCCCATATCTATGCCATACTCCACCCCATCCTGAACCACTTTGCAGCACCTTTCATCATTGTGATGGATTGATTACTAGTGCAATTATTTACTGTCTGCCTCCCTTGTTAGAACCTAAGGTCTGGATGGAAGTGACTATGTCTCTGTCCTCGTTTCTCTTCCTAGTGTCTGCCACAGTGACTTGCCATCATATGTGTTCAATAAATGTTTGTTGAATAAATGAATAAGAGGACATTTTTCCTTTGAAAAAGAGATCACCCTCATTTATATCAGATTTTATATCAGGGCTATTTCTAGTCTAAATGGGAAAGTTTTTTTGTTTTTGTTTTTGTCTTGTGCTCTGCATACTTTTTCTTTCTTCTTGGACTCTCATCTCTGAGCTTTCTTTTAACTTTGGAAATACAAATCTAAACAAAGACCGAGGCCCTAATATGTACTTAACTATCTTATATCTGTAAGTTGTAAGTTGTAATACTTACTGCAGCAACCTAAGGTCATTCTGAGTGAAGTAGGGTTATTCAAACTACTTTTGCTGTGATACAAGGCATATGCCCTATATTAGATAACTAGCAGGCATTTAAAAATATTTTAAAACAATTCTACAATGTCAGGTAAGATATACTATAGAAAGTTCATGCTTATAAATTCAAGTTTCCATGTGTAATCTTAAATTTATAATTAAGACACTTATAACTGCAACATTTTAAGTGTGCAATATGTTCAAAAGCCTTTCTAAAGACATTTGTTGTTTAATGCTGTAGTTTAAAGGTCTTTATGGTCCTTTGTTTTCAGTTGCTAATAGTTATGTTTTGGTATTAAATAGTTTTGAGACACAGTTGACAATTTACATCTAACAATATAAGAAGAAGCAACTGCACCTATTTTTGGTAAAATTATACATGTTTTCTATTGAGAAAAAAACAAAACAAAGAAAGAAACAAACAAACAAAAGCACTTGACTGGGAATCAGGAACCCTGGGGTTTCATGGGAGTTTTGCTAATAAATGGATGGGAGGTGAGGCAGTTAAGACCTACCTCTTGCATCTCAGTTTCCTCATTTACACAATGTGACATTTAGCTGCATTTCCCTGGATACAAGTTCCACACAATATTAGTCAGTATTCCATGATAAAAATGATTCTGTGGTAAAACATACTTGGGAAAAATTGACATAAATGAAGTTAGTATGTTCTTTTTCCCCCCTGTGGGATTTCTCAATACCTCTTATATGCAAAAATGTGCTCTGCATCTCCAGGATCAAGCAGTTTATGTGTTATCTTTAAAATGATTTGTCTGTGGAACTGTTTTTAAAGAATTAGCTACCAACATAGTTATTGCTAGGCCATAACTATCTAAAATCATTAAAGTTCTAGTAGAAATTAAATTTATAGCTATGAAATTTATGGCTTTCTTCGGTGAAAACAACAACAAAAAAAGAAAGATGAACAATTACGAGAAAAAGATGAGATTCATATATTAAGGGAAATTTTATTGAGTGTTCTTATTTTTTATTTTTAGATTATGAGAGGGCTTTATATTTCTTGTAGATTAAATCCATCAAATGTACTATTTTTAACTGTACTTTTTCTCTTGATAAGTATTAGATGTATATAAAATGATAAAGATAATATAAGGATTGAAAGTTATAAGGAAAATAAAATGCACATGATAGGAATGTTGTTGAGAATGGATACTTCTTGTTCCTCTTGTCCTTTATTCATGAATTAAGGTAGGGAGAGTTGTGCTGGCAAATGTATCTTCTCCGAATGCACAGAATGTCTTTTTTTTTTTAAATTGGGGAATTGGGGAAGGGGAACAGTGTTGAGGAATTGGGAAGGGGGACCAGCCAAGTTATTGTTCTTCAATCTTAATTGTGGAGGGCGCCACTCGCCATCTGGCTGCCCGACAGCAACTCGTAGCCTCTAAGCTCAAGGTGCCATGTTACAATCTTAGTTGTGGGTGGGCGTAGCCACCATCTCTTGTGGGAGTCGAACTGGCAGCCCTGTTGTTAAGAGCGCACGCTCTATCCACTGAGCCATAAGGGTGGCAGCTCAGCTGAAGGTACCGAGTTCAGTCTTAGTTGTGGGCAAGCATAGCCCACCATCGAATAGGCAGTCTTGTTGTTAGGAGCTCGTGCTCTCACCAGCTGAGCCATCCTGCCATGTGTTGGCAGCTCAGCTCAGGCGCAGCATCACTGGCCCATGTGGGAATCGAACCAGCGGCCCTGTTCCTCAGAGCTCTCACTCTTAAGCTAACTCTTACCCAACTGAGCCATTCGGCCGGCCCCAGAATGTCTTTTTGATCTGCCTAAATATCCTGAGTTGGAAACTGACCTCTTTTATCCTAAGACCTCCAATATTTAGTGTGAACTGTTGAAAAGGTAGTCCAACAATAAGCCAATGGCCATAACAGCCACAAATCCCGTTATCAAATGCATGCTACTGAAACAAATTATAAAGGGAAATCTTGTCAATTGTCAGCATGAAATGATGGTATAGAAATGGAATTTGGAGGTTGCTCAAAGAGATGATATATCCTTGTGCTTTATGACATGTTAGGATGGAGAACGTACAAGTAAGTGCTTTTAGTGGTGACACATTTCATTATGGCTGATTCCACCACTGCCATCTATTGGCATTAGATGCATTTGGGTGTTCTCAGTCTTGGCCACCATTTGTCAGTAGTGATGCATATGAGGGCTAAAGTATATATTTAAGTTAGAGACAGACCTGACTGGGACACTAGGCACATCTACAGGGAAAAGTGAAGAGCAGGAATGAAATAGGTCTTTAAAATAAACACACCTACTACAACTGTATTTTGTTGTGAGATTTTTGTTTAGACTTTTTTTCATTTCCCTCCAGGTATACCTTGGCTTATCCTTGTACTTCTAAATTAGGTAATTAATCCATGTAAACTTACATCCAAACGAGGCATTCAGGATACTATCCAAATTGGCTTTTAGGTTTTATGACCTGTGATTGGTTAAATTTGATACTTACATCTTACAAAAATATTGTAATACTTTGTTGAAAATCATATATTTCTTTCTCCTTTTTTTTTCTTGGATATGGAAGATGCAAAGTAAATTCAAGGGACATACATAGCTATCATTAACTTAAGTACTATTTTAATTTGGTATATCCCAGTATGTAGCATTTAATTTCTAGGTGATTTCAGTATAACAAAGGATTTCAATATGGACAATTATTCAATATTTTTATAATAGTTTTATTATTTTTATTTTAATAAAAATAAAAGTTTTACTATTTATTAATTTACTAATCTATACTAAAATAATCTTTTCACATGATTTTTCTAGGGCAACCCACATGAAAATTTAATGATTGCCTTAATGAAGATGCTGTTTGATGAATACACCGTGCACTAAACACATCTAACTTTCACTCTCTTTCATAATGAAAACAGTCCTTATTCAGTTCATTATCTAAAGTTCAGGTCTATAATCCTAAATAAAATTTAAATCTCATAATAATTTTAAACAAAAACTCTTGTGGGGAAAGTTTTGAAAAGAACTCATCATACCAACTTAACTTGCTTTTGTTAACACTTATCTATGCAGTTACTAAATTTTCATTTCACGAATTATTTATATTATAACATCACTCACCAGATTATTATTTAGTGGGATGAAAAAGTTAATTCTTCATATTTCAGGTTATATTGCCTTTGGAATAAATTGTTCAGATGATCACTCTGATTCTCTAAATTATAGTTACCTACTTAAATGAAAATACAAGCAGCATAGCAAAGTGAAGTAAACTGCACATAGAAAGTTACTTTATGTTTATTTCTGCTGAAAAATAACCTTGGTGGTTTCTGTTACTTGAAATTCAGTTTAACTTTCAAATAAAGCTTAGTTTAGTATCAGAAAACATCTCCCTATAGGCTAATTGCATGTAATGTAAGGGAACTTGATCTTTTTTCATTCTTTAAATTACAGCTCATTTATTAAAAGGAATACTTGTCAAAAGAAAGCTTTAAGTAGTGAGTTAAAAAAGCAGTGTTAAATAATTGAATTGACTGTGATAAAATTGCCTTAGTTTTAAATAGACTAGTCTGTTTAATGAATTGTGCTTTTATAGGGTGAGATAAATCTAATGTGAACTCAAGTGGTTCCAGTAGAAACACTGAATTTGGATAGATTAGAAAAAAAAATCAAGATGAGGCACTTATAATAATTCAGTTATATTTGATTTTATTGAAATTGCACTTGATTATGAAATGCTGTGTTTCTGCCAGGTAAGTAATAATGAACTTAAAATATTACACATATATTGAACAATTCAGGTCACTTGAAGAAGTACTATATTTGTTCTTTTTTTTTTTCTCATGTAGAAATAATAACTTGAGGCTTAATTAGGAACACAGCATTTAACTTCCAATTTTTAGGAAGAGATTCAACATACAAACCTTCAATATTGGATGAAATTATTTTGGCAATGAGACTGTGGCAGGAAATTAATTTCATATTTTAAAGTAAATTTGGCAGTTTTACTTTCCTGTTTAATGTTGAAAAGGGTTTTTGTAATGTACCATTAAGCTACCATGTAGTCAGCCCTTGGGTAGCAATGCCTGGTTATCACTTCAAAAGAGGAACTTAGCTAGAACTTTTTGCAGCTCTTGATTATACTTCTTATGTTGTTAAGTGTTGAAATATATTTCATGTGCTTAAAAACAGAGAAGCAACTTAAGAATAAAAAAATCTACACTAAAACAAGTACAAACATAAGGATCTGTTCTCATCACAAAGGAATCGTGAACTAAGGCTGTGGATCATGTACTAGGTTGGCAATTCATTTCCAAATTGGCTAAATGATGGAAACCAAATTCTTTGTTACATAGGTCAAGGCTGAAAGAAAGGAGTAGGGGGAGATGTTATCAGTTTACATATACCATTGAACCATTCCACACTTTAAAAGTTATCTCTTCTTTTTATCAGGCCCATGAAATTCCTATTTTAGTTCTTATTATCTGAGAAGTAGCTTCTTAAGGCAAAATTCCTTTGCATCATCCGCTTCCTGCTTGGTATTTATGTTCTTACTCTGAGGAATTTCTAATGATTTCAGTGGAAAATATGAAGTCAGATTCAAGTTTAAAATATGTAACAGAGATATTAAATCTTGATTTTAAAATCATCATTTAGTTTATAACAGCAAGCAAAATGATTGTAGAGACAGCCTGAATAATTTGAGTACATTCTGAAACCTGATGTTCATTAATTTTAGAATATTTCAAATAGGCATTTTTATAATTAAACTTTTTGTTGCTTGGTGTAGAAACTTAAAATGATAGAGAAGAAAGTAAGTAATACCCATAATTCCATACATAGATCATTCTTTCAGTAATAATTTACAGAGTGCCTGATATATGAATACATATTTTGTGCCTTTATGGAGTTTGTGGTCTATGAGAGACAACAGATAGTGAACAGAGTCACAAAAGTAACTATATGATGACAATAGACAAATGCTATGAAAATAGTCTCCAGGGTTCTCTGACATGCATACAGAGGGACCTATTCTAGACTGGGAGGAGAGGTAGAGAGCTGTGAGGTTGTGTTTTAACCTGAGTTCTGAAGGAGAGATAGGGTAAGAAGGTAGGAGTAGTGAAAGGGAGAAGAGCATTCTAAATGGAAGGAGCTACAAACCACCTGGCGCTGAAGCTGGGAGGCTACCAGCATGTTCCAGGAACAGAGGCACAAATGACTAGAGACTGGTGAGTGAAAAGGAAAGTGACAAAGAGGAGGATGGAATAGTAGGCAGAAAGCAGATCACATGGTACCTTTTACATCATGTTCAGGAACTTGGTATTATTTTAACGATTATTAACAATGGCATGATGAACATCTTTGAAATAAATATTTACACACATCCATGACTGTTTCTGTAGGAAAAATTCACTAACAGCACAAAAGGATTGCTCTTTCAAAGAATACAGGCATTTGCAAGTTTTAATATGAATTGCCAAGTCGCCTTCCAGAAGGTTGGAATGATTATTTCCATGGTAGTGTAAAAGACCATCTGTGGTAAATATATTTTTTGAGCCAAGGTTGTAGAGATGATTGGAGGAAATTTGCAGGTCGTATTATGTAGTCTTTTTTTTTCTCCACTCAGAGACACTATTATTTTGTTCAAGTTAAACAGGGTAATCTGTTGAGAGGTAAGTGGTACACAGTCTTGAAAAGTTATTTGCAAAACTGGAGTCCAATTGAAGATTTTTGTTTGATGTTTAAGTTTAAGCCATGTGCCTGGAAATCTGCAAAAACCCTGTATTCTTTTGTGATTGTTTTTAGTTATGAATGACATGTTTTCCTGTGATGTCACTGTGCAATGATTATGAAAATATGTGGTCAGCTTCAAAGTTTGTGGTTATATGTACTTTTTCACCTTTGTACAGGTAGCAAAAAAATTGAACTTACACACTAAAACATATATAGGAACTCTATTAACAACTTGAATTTGGGACAAATTATTGAAATGAACAATTAACCATCTTTGAGACTGTATTTAAAAATATAAAGGATAACATAAATAAATTCAAAAACAGATTTACAAAGTGTCGAGAAAAATTAGAAAAACATCTTTTACTCTATTATTAAGTCTAATCTCAGATGCTGCAAGTGACTTTTCAGCAATTGCTTGAAATTTTCAACACGAGGGCCGGTACGCTAATACTGGGTTTCTCACTCAATCCAGCTCTGACTCTTGGCAATATACCCCATCTTTGATCTGCTTCCGGCTCTTTGGCTTCCACATTAAAATTTTATTCTCGCTAGCTTTTACTCATTGCTCTCCTTAATGGATTTTGGCTTCTCTTGACATTCTTTCTGGGTTTTCTTACTCTGTTCAACCTCAGATAGGCAGACCTCTTTCACTGTCATGCTCCATCTTACTACATGATGGCTGTTTGGAAGGCATGCTCCTGGGAACTGTTACTGGGACAGCCCTGGCGGCATCATTCTTGAATTGGGAAAAATATTTGAACAAATAAAATACATATTTCCTTAAACTGTTCAAATAATTATTTGAATAAATCATCAGATATTTATGGTAATTTCCTTTTGGGCAATTTGGGCAACAATTATAAATAAAACACACCCTTTCTATATCCATGACACTTACAACTGAGGGTTATAATGCAGCATAATTTTTAACTAATGAGTTAATATTTTACTTTTGTTAATAAATGGGTATATGCAATAACCCTGAGAATAGGTATACTTATTGCAATGGTATAGCAAGTTTTCTAAATATGTTTAGAATTTCTCTTTTTGGAAAAATGAGATTAGGCATGGTAATTTTGTGAAGTGTGAGCAGATATATTCTCTGCTCTTGTGTTTTTCTCTTATAAGCACATGGACTTGTGTGCTGCAGACATACATAATTAAGTGTTAAATTAAGTGGCTAATTCAGCAAGGGCTCTAGGGTTTCAAGGAAGGAAAGGATGCTCAATGTGTGTTTAAGTAGTTAAGAAAAGTTTATTGGAGAAAATGGGCCTTGAAGATAAATATTATTTAGGTAAATGGAAAGGAGAAGACAGGGTTCAAATGAAGGAAACCATTTTGGCAAAATGAGAGAAATGCGTGAAGCATGGCATGACACCAAGAAACATTTCAATGAGGCTTTCAAAGTTTTGCCATTCTTTGTGCTATGATATGTGATGTAATATACTTTTCTTCAGACATAGGATTAATGCACTCGACTGACCCACCTGCTTTGGAATATGTACTTTTTAACTGTATTTTCTAATAATGATGGCTTTACACTTGCCTCAACCTATTTTATTCTTACTCAGAAACATGTGATGCTCGTAGAATGAGACCTTGGAAAATTATTTACTATACTCAGCAAATTGAATGGAGCAAATAGCTATTTAATCCTCACATTTCTTCAGCCTTTTGGTTATTTTTTTATTCTTTCCTCTCCCTTGCATATTACAATAAAATAGTTATCTTTTTTTTTTTTTAGATTTTTCTTCACAATTGTTTTTTTCTGTTTTCCTTTTGGTTCCATTTTTTTAGTTCTCTACAGCTTCAAACATGGAATATGACAATATTCTCTCAACTTGTCTTTTTGATACTATTTCTCTATACTCAAGTTGGTAGATATCACAGTAATCAACATATTTTGAAAATTCTGCTTTTACTTCAGGACATTTCCCTGATCAAAATCTCTGTATTGGTTTTCTATTACCTGAAAGGTGATATTCTTCTCAGTCAGCTGAATTGCATCTCCCTCTAATGCCCTCTGACCCAAATGTTGTTCATCAAAACTTTTTCTTCCATTTCCCAATGTGGAGTGCTTCTACTTCTCCCTTCTGAATTCATCATGGCTGGTTTCAGTATTTACTTCTTTCTTCACTAAGCAGTCTTGTGCAGTTCCTACAGGCTGATTGACTTCTTTTCTGTTCAGTCTTGTTCAAAGAACTTTTTTCCATTATGTTCAAAATTAAAGTAAAGCTCATGTGGCTCTTACAATCTTATATTGTTATTTAAATCATCCATATATCTGATTGTTTCAATTAAAATAAAACCTCTTTGAAGACAGAGACTAAATTTCTATTCCCCCATCCCCATAAAGTCAAGGGCAGTGTTTTCTCCACATAGTAGGACTTATTTATGACATTTGTGATGGTGGTAATGAATATCCCCAGATAACTAGACTCTTTGGAAAAATTAAACTATCAAGGTAAAAAAAGTTCCAGATTACCCTTTTTTGTTGTTGTTTTTGGTATTCTTTAAAAATCATGTTCCTCAGTGATAATGGGGGGGAGGGGCGTAAGGAAGGATTGAGGAGGGATGTCTGTTTTTTATACTCCTGGTGCTCAATTTTGTCAAAATTTGTCAGCATTTTTTAAGGGGAGGTCATACTGTTCAGCTGTTGCCATTCATCTTGATTTCTTCAGTAGCTTTTCATAAGTTAGTAACAAAAAACTACTACTTATCCAATAGTTCCTAGGTGCCAGGCATTATACCAAGTGTTTTGCATGAAGTGTCTCGTTTAACATTCATGCTATTTCTATGAGATAGACATTATTTCTTTTGCTGAGAAGGAACTGGAAGCTTTCAGGCCAATCTAAAACAAGTAGATGGTAAAGCTGAGATTTATTTTTTATTTATTAAATTTATTAGAGTGACATTGGTTAGTAAAATTAAATAGATTTCAAGTGTACGTTTCTATGATTCATCATCTATATATTGCATTGTGTGCTCATCACACATTTTCAGTTCTCCTATCACTGTATGTTTGACCCCCTTTCCTTCTTCTACCACCACCTTTATCCTCTGGTAACCACTAAATTGTAGTCTGTGTCTATGAGGTTTTATTTCTTTGTCTTGTTTGTTGCTTTCAGTTTTATATCCCACATATGAGTGAAGTCATATGGTTTTTGACTTTTTCTGTCTGGCTTATCTCACTTAGCATGATACTCTCAAAATCCATCCATGTTGTCACAAATGACAGTATTCCATTTTTCCTTATGGCCGAGTAATATTATATTGTGTATGTATACCACATCTTCTTTATCCAATCATCTATCAAGGGACACTTGGGTTGTTTTCATGTCTTGACCACTGTGAATAATGCTGCAATGAACATAGGGGTACATATATCTTTATGGATAAACGTTTTAAGATTTTGTGGGTAGATACCCAAGAGAGGGATCACTGGGTCATGAGGTAATTCTGTTCTTAATAGTTTGAGTAACCATCAAGGCTGAAATTGCAATTCAGTTTGGTGCAGGATTAAACATCTTTTTCTCTCTTTCCCAAATATCTGTTATCAAGAAGATTCCTTAATGGTCCAATGTAGAATTCAAGAACTTCTGACAAGCTGAGGGACAAGTAAAATATAGATGATTAGGAGGAACTTTTTCCATTTTGGGGAGGAAGAATGATTCCTTGATTACATGGGTAACAAGAGGTAGGTGAAGGGGGTTTTCCTTAAAGCAAGGTAAACATTTGTTCTGAGCAGGTGGTATACTGAAAGGAGATAGGAGTTTTATAGGTAGACATGACATTTGCTGGTGCATTGATCTGTTACTTCCCCAAATAAATAGTTCTTATTTTCCTGCTTCTAGCCACAAGATCATTGATTTTCATGGAAAGTGTGAGAATACACTGGAAATAGAATGAGGAATATTAGAAACAGAACCCTCCGAAAAGATACAACATTTTACAAAATTGATGAAACAAAAAGATTTTTATTATCCTGCTTCTTTTTATTGTGTTGCTATGAACTCTTTCCCCCTGTGAAGGAATCTCTCTTCCCAAGTAGGAAAAATGATTTTTAAAAAGATAAGCCTGAAAAAATTAATTTAAACTTAGCCATATTAAGGTAGCATTAAGGCACTCCCGGGTACATTTTATTGGTCCATTAATATAGGCCCCGAGTGGTTGAATACACCTAAGGCATGTACTGTATTAATGAGCCAATAAAACATGCCCTGGAGTGCCTTAATGATATATTACAACCATTTCTATTACATACATAAATGTACTATTTGCTAGCTGTCTTGCATAGTTTTAAAGAAAATCTTCAATTAACCAAAAATATTGCATCAAGATCTCTTACGCACAACAAAAAAAAGAGCAACAAAGAATCCTGTAATTAACTTAAGGGGCCGGTTGCCCATGAGGTGATTCTGAATTGATTTAATCTTTGGAACTTTTTTACTGTAATACTTTGGATGATCTGGTTCTTCAGATTTAAAATTGGACTCTTTCAAGAAAGGAAACAGATGAAAGCTGATAGAATTCAAACTGATTCCTTATTTAAAGTATCCAATCCTGGCTTGTAAGGTTATGAAATTAAATAGATATTAATGGTTGGACCCAAATAGTAGCTCTGTGTGTTCACATTGAAAGGATGTCTTTTAGGCTTTTGGGGAAAGTTTCTGCAGAGCAATAAGGAATGCTGCACACTCATGGGCAAACATGACAGGGTTGAGAAAAATATGTGGGATTTTGTGAACATGTCTTCTCCTGACCAACATTTGTTCAATTCTCATTTAGCTCAGTGTTAGCCCTATTGCCTTTTCACTGGAGTCATAAACACTGATGAGTCCCAATGAGTGGGAGAAGTTGAAGGAGAGAGTGGAGAGGAGAAGGTGATATAATAATGATGATAATGGATATTATTTGTTGAGAGATTATTATATACCAGAAAACATTCTAATTATTTTTATATCTGTTATCTACTTTAATCTTTGAAACAACTTTATGAGGGAGATACTGTTAAATTTGTTGTGTAGATGAGGTATCCAAGGTAAAAATAGAAACTATTTCAACCTTGAGTTTGACCCAGGCCATCTGAATCCGAAGCCCATATTCAAGTGTGTAAAGCTTGGTGTGGCTACTATGGGAAAAGCATAGAAAAATGTTAAGCATGCAAGTTACTTTAAGGTAGAGATCCTTTCTAAACTTTATATATCAACATATTATATTCTATATAATGTTCTTTCTCTCTACTCCCTCTTAAAAGGGGCACTGAAGAAGCCTCTTAGCAGAGACTTAGAGGATGCAAAGTGACTTATATGGGGCAATGACCTAAGTCCTGATGACAATCACATTACAATATGGGTAGATACCAACAGCCAAAAACAAGATAAAATACAAAACTGCTACATACCACACTGCTGAATATCAGTATGGTCACCTTTGAAGTACTCCCCTTGGGAAGCTATGCACTGTTGCCAGC
>NW_017731609.1:198491-205246 GCF_001890085.2 Hipposideros armiger
CCTGTGAAAGGTCATTCGACCCCCAAAGGGGTCATGACCCACAGGTTGATAACCGCTGAGCTAGATGATGCCAAGGGAATGATTTATTAACACAGTATCAACTTTTAAGTGTCTTAGTTCATATTGACAAAT
The DNA here is from genome assembly GCF_001890085.2 of Hipposideros armiger. Lineage (NCBI taxonomy): Eukaryota > Metazoa > Chordata > Mammalia > Chiroptera > Hipposideridae > Hipposideros > Hipposideros armiger. The sequence goes on from NW_017731609.1 coordinate 198,624, forward strand.
TAGTTTCTAGAAATTGTAAGAGGCTTTAAGTTAAAGTGTCTACCTGGTTGGTTATCATACCTAAATAACCTTTCCTAATTGCTAGAAAAATCTAGCATCTTATTTTGTATTAAAATATAAATGGGCCAGTTTATTGTGGGCCAGCTCCTAGGTACATGTTTGTACCATTTCAATACATGGATTCAAATTTCTTATTATAAGAAATTTTCTTGAATATTAGCTTTTGCTCATTCTATTGTTTTGCTTTTCTTTATCATGAGCTCCAATTATATTTATCTTAGGTCTTCTTTGTCATCTATGTTTATTTCAAAAATTATTTTTAATCTTTTTTAAGTTCCTTTTTTCTTTTGTTTTTAATCTTCTGTTTTCCTAATATTGTTTCATGTATTGTCTATTTAGTCTTATGTTACTTTACATTGAGCCTTCATTTCTATTTCTTTTATTTTTAATTCTTTTATGGGCTCTTTCTGCTCTCATTTCTCATCTTCCTTCTTCTGGCTATTACATTTCTGAGTTTTCTTGATTGTAATTTGTGTTGTTCTTTACAGCTTTTGCCATTTAATTAATTGTTTTATTTGCTTTGCAAAATTAGGTCACACTAATACAAAATATGAAACCTAACATATTTTCCTATTTTCTTGGTGAGTCTTCATATATATATATATATATATATATATATATATATATATATATATATATATAATCTTATGCTATTTATGTATCCATTTATTTAATGTTATTTATTTTATGTATTTATTTATTTAATATGGGGATGGTCAGAACTTTTTTCTGTTTATAGTCAGGGGGGTGGGGGTTTTCTATACTTTAAAAAGAAATCCCTGTATAGGGAGTAAGAGTGGATCAGGATAAATTTTCTAGTATTGGGGCCATAGGGCTCCCTCTCTTCTTTTGTATCCTATTGTTGGTGCAGAATACTAAAAATACAGACCCTCAGTATAGCCACATCACTAGTATTTTCTGGTATCTGCTTGGTTCCCTCCATCATTAGTATCTGAATCTACTCTTCTTTATACCTTCTGTTTCTAACCTAATAAATTGATGTTTGTTCCAAGAAGCTTAAGCTCAGTTCAGGGTTCTGTTCCTTGCTGGGTATTTTTGATAGCCCTGTGGGCCCAGAATTTTTTATTAATTTCAGATTTTCCTATCATTGTCTTATGCTCACATGCAAATTGGAGCCTGCAAAGCACACTCAGATCTACCAACTGAGTCCTCTACTATGTGTCCTTTTCTTTTCGGGGTGAATACTTAGTAATTTTTAGGTTACACAGTTCTTAGAGATATTGGTTGTCTTCTGTTTTCTTCCTCACAGCTGCTGATTATACCTGGCTTTTTGTTGTTGTTGTTGTCACTGGTTTCGCTCCTTATGTTCATATTCTGATTTGAGGGGTATTTTTGATCACCTAGTTTTGTTGATTGTCTGCAGCTTTCTTCTTGCTCTGGTGAAGCTGCCACTTAACAAGTCTCTATTTTTATCCCTGCCCTCCTGCAATGTATTTACCAAGTGTCAACCAGAGTAATATTTTTTAAAAAACAGATTATATCATTCCTCTGTCTAAAACCCTGCAATGGCTTCCATGAAACTTAAGATAAAAACCAAAGTCCTTGCTATGGCCTTCAAAGTCTATAAAACCTAGCCTCTGGCTGTCCCCTGACATTCATTCTTTCTCCTGCTCACTTGGCTTCAGCCACATTGATTTTCTATGTTATTGCTATGTCTTTTGACAGCTGACAGTTCTAACTTCATTCAAAAAAAAATGAGCGATTTGGTTGAGTTTTGGAGATTTTACAACAAGTTGAAGTTGGAAGACCAAACTGTGTATTTTTACCATGTTTTACTGTTTTACTTCCATAAAGGGAAGAATGTGCATCAAGCTCATGAAAAGTTGCATAAAGTTTATGGTGACAATGCTCTACAAGAACGTCAACACCAGTGATGGTTCACGAAGTTCCATGCTGGTGATTTTATCTCATTGATGTCGTTCCTTGGTCCTGGAGGCCCACCAAGGTTGATGACGACAAAATAAAGGCATTGATTGAGTCAAACCCATGTTACATGACATGAGAGATTGCAGAAACATTGAACAGCCATCATTCAAGTGTTCACGAACACCTGAAGAAGCTGGGATATGTAAGCAAACTCGATATTTGGGTTCNCCTGGAGAACGGTTGCTGAAAGGTCTTCCTGTCTCCTTTTGATTTTTACTCATAGTTAATTTTTGCCTAGCACATTTTGTACTCAAGTGATATAAGTCTATTGGCTTCATTTGCTGAAGGGCTTGATCTGGGTGTTGAAAGATACATTGCAATGTTGTTTATTCAACCATTAAACTGCAAGAACATTGGTAAAAATAAGCCATATTGCATTAAAGAAAAATCAACCAAACCAATTATATAACAGTATCTTAAAAAATCCCACATATACTATTGCTAAACAATTGACCCCTCTTTATTTGCAGAGGTTATGGCAGGTTACTTTATGAAAAACATTAGGTTGGTGTTCTTTATAATGAAGTGGTAATTCAATACCACTATCCTACAATTGTAGTAGATGAACAACTGCACTGTGCAAGGTCACTGAGTGTCTTAAGTGACTTTTCTGTTGGTTTTTGTTCAATGTAGGAATCAGGACATGCACTCCTCCATAAAGTTGACTAGACAAGTCATCCCAGTGTGGCTGGCATCATGTAATAAAAGCAACACCAATATGTGAGAGGTAATAGTGATGGCTGGACATTTACAGTAATTTAGAGTACATATAATCTCACCATTTTTACTTTTAAAAATTCTAATGCTGATTTTGCTGATGGAGGCATCTTTGATGACTCTAATAACAGCAATCTAAATATGTACAGTGCTTTAAACATTCCTGAAGCACTTTCTCAGAAAATATTATCTTGTTGGATACTTTCTATAACCTTACAACATAGATGTGGATCATATCATCTCCATTTTCAGATGAAGAAATTGTTACTCAGAGAGTATATGTGATTTATATAAGGCAATTCACCTGCTAAGTGGCAAAATAGATTAAAACCAGGTCTTCTTATGAGTAGTGAAGTGTCCTTGTTATTCTCTTCTCATACCAAGACTTGGATATTTACAGGTCAAAGCAGTGGGTCCACAGTGCAAGGTGGTGGCTAAACATGGATGCTGAGAGAGAAACAGAGGAAAGGAAAATCTGTTTAAATAATGAGCCACACCTATTTTTTGAGCATAGATATTCACTTTTAATCTTCTATGGGATAAACTGGAAATGCTCATGAGTGAATACATTTTATAGAGCGGAGAATTAACTAAATGTAAAAACAAAATGGAGCAATCATGTAAAAATCAGTTGGGATTTGTAGCCTCCCATTTATCTGTAAAACTTTAGATATCCTGGGACTTTCATTCAATAAATTTTGACTCAATTACATAAAACACTTTATACTGGAGTATAGTGATGATACACATTAACAAAAGTAGGAAGCAGCCATGGGACAGAGAAGAAAGCATTGGACATAGTGTCAAAAGGCCTGAGTTTAACACCAAATTCTGCTGCCTGACTTGAATAAGTAATTTAACTCCTTTGTGGCTTAATTTTATCAATTGAAAAATGGAAATAATAATACCTCTTTTAGAGGTGTTTGAAGATTATTCTATCAATTACAGGAATTATTCACCCTTGGGGAGTTTTAGGATAACAATAAACCCTCCAAAATTGAATGCAGTAGTATACATATAGGCCCATGTATGTACCTATAGGGATAGTGTTGATTATTGTCCTCAGATTCCCAGAGGACTGTTAAATGGTTAAGAATGACCATTGTTTATGAGAAGGATTTTGAATTGTGAAACACTATGTAGACATTAGGATTCAAGGATAACAAAGCAATGTCAAAAAAGAAAAACAAAACAGTAATTTTCAGTGAGAGAAAATGTTCATTGGCCTCTAACAAACTTGGACTGGAATTCTATAAGATGATTTGGTAAGTGAAATTTACATAAAACTTAAATTACCTGTACTGGAAAAATGACTTTCATGTATAATAATTTTAAATACAGGCTTGTTAAATGGTGTTTTTGAACAAATTCCATAGATGGTAATCTGTAATTTAGTCGTTTCTCTCTTTTTGAAATTTTAATGTATTTATTTGAGATCCTTAGATGATGTCATTGAACACTTAAGTGTGAGATTAAACAAGTTTTTTTCTGGTCCCAAGTAAGGTAAATGACCTGTTCACCTCTTATCTTGACTTTATGAATTACTTTATAACATACTAAAAGCACACAGTCCTCATCTCCTACCGAGATCCAGTATCTAGAATTACTAGTCAATTCTCAATAAATATTTTTTTGAAGATTGTCCTTTCAACACATTAAACAAATATAAACTCAACTTGGAGTAGAGTTGAGGGAGATAATAGTGAGGAAGAAGAAATAATATCAAAGATCTTGCTTTAGAAGACTTCCCTAAAATACTAAGGAATTCATACTGCATTTTAAAAATAAGCTGGGGTTGGGCAATGGAGCAACAGATTTGTAATTTGGATGCACTAGTGCTTTCTCAGGCATAAAGGCATTATTGTCTGGGGAAATGATGCTGAGATGATACTGGAACGTAGATCTCCCAACCACTTCCTTGATTTTGGCAAGGTTGAATGTACTGAAAACCACAGTGGTTGAGGAAGAATGCTACCTTAATAATGTAACATTTTATTATTAGGAAAACTAAACCAGACATTATAGCTAGAATAATATACCAGTCAGTGTCCTAGCAGAGAACAGATGGCCCATTCCTAGAATAATTCAAGAAGTATTTAATAAAGGAGCGACTTAGAAAGATGTAGGTGGGATGAAGGGGAATCATCAAGTAGAAGCACTCCAATACTAGCAACACAAGGCCTATTTCTACCCCTATTTCAATTACCCGGGAGGAGTCTTATGGATGCGCCGGCCGCCTTGAGAAGAGCCATGAACTTCCTGGAGGAACCAGCAGCTCAAAGTGACCCCACAGAGAGGGAGTTGGAGGACTATATGCCCTCTCTGTGCCCACTCTCCTCCCTCCCTGTAATCTTCTGCCAGGTCTCTCTAATGGTTGAATTTAAGGAAAAGCCAGAAGGTCAGAGAGCTGAGACACACTCGTTATAGACTGGCTTCCTGCAGCAGAGGAGGGTGGAGAGCGTATCTAGAGGGGCAAATGGAAGATATATGTTACATTTATGCTGTGGGGACAAAAAAAAAAACAAAAAACTCCCCAAATTTGGTGGCTTGCAATCCCAACAGCTTACTTCTCACTCAAGCTAAATGTTCAACATTTGCTTTATTCACTATGAAATTTGTCAGGGGAAGAACACATGGTTAGAAGCTGCTAAGCTTGAAATGTCTGAAACTACTTTTCCCTCAGCATTCCTCATGGTATTCAGGAAATAGTATCTGTTAAACTTCTATCTAGGATTTACCCCCAGCAGTCTTGGCCTTTCAAGGATTTAGATGAAAGAAAGACTAGTTTCTTACTACTAAAATATTAGCAAAAGAAGCTTCATGCATTATATGTGGAGTAGACTCAACATCTAGCTTCCAAAACAACTCCTAACAGAACAACTTTTGCCTAAGTATAGGTGAGGTCACTATCACCTTGGTCGTCACCAGTTCTGGATAATCTGGTTTAGCTTTCAACGGTTGGCAACTGCTTCCCTTTGCTTGAGGGCTTTGTGTGGCCAATGTAGCCTGCTCTGCCTGGACATGCAACAGCCTGAGAGGACTGGGAGCTAACGCCATCCACAGACCCAGAGGGGTTTCCTTATCCAGTGGACAGCACTGATGTGAGGGGGCGCATTCCAGAGGATCGCTTACGGTTTCCGAGGGCCATCAAGCTGAAGTCACCACGTGGAAACTTGTTTGATAAAGCACCTTTTATGAACTTGCTCCCGTTTCTGATCTCACTGGCAGATTCTACCAGTGTTTCCTAGGATCATCTTCTAAAACTATTTACGGACTCAAATTTTTGTTTCAGGATCTGCTGAATGGGGAAGCTAAACTAAGACGGTGGGTTATTTCTTTAGCTATGGGTTCCTTTTTCTTAGGCTATGTTGTAGTGCCTGGAAGTAAAGATAATCTAGGGGTAGTAGCAATAGGAAATCCTTAGGTAAGCATTGCTAGTAGGTGAAGAAGATACAGACAGAGACAAGCAAGGTAGCCTAATGTACTAGTTTAATGAAGACTTTGATTATAAAGCCTGACGTGAAAGAATTATATAATCAAGGCTTAGAAATTCCTGACATTAGACATCACACAGCATTAGAAAGCTAAAATTGTTGAGTCTGTTGGAAAATATGCTAAATGTAAAATATATTTTAGAGTAATCTCCCCTCCCCCAACTACAGGGTGCCAAAAAATGTATACACATTTTATGAAAGAGAAAAACTATCAATTGTAAATAGTCAATATATACCGGTAACAAAAGATAAATACAAGTCACATTTGACTTCTGCAGTTACAAGAGGTTCTCAAATTGGATACCATCAGCGTCCAGACATTTCTGATTACAGTGAGCTACTGCTTGAGTATAGATAGCATCTCTTAAAATGTGTATTCATTTTTTGGCACCCCCAGTATATATA
>NW_017731609.1:205876-208412 GCF_001890085.2 Hipposideros armiger
CTGTAATAATTTTTTTATTTAAACATTCACTATATTGTTTGATTACATCTCGTATAGTTGACCTTTGAACAAATGGGTTTGAATTGTGCAGGTCCATTTATATGAAGATTTATTTCAATAAATACCTGTGCTGTTTTTGATCCCTAGTTGAAAGTCCATGGATGCAGAGGACCAACTATATGCATTGACATACTTCACTGTATTTAGGGTATTTGAACATCTCCAGATTTTGATACCCTCAGAGGTTCCTGGAACCAATCCCCTGTTGATACTGAGGGACTAATTATATTTTTAGAGGGGTCAAAAATTATACGCAGATTTTCTACTGTACAGAGGAGTCGACACCCCCAAGCTCCACGTTGTTCAAGGATCAATTGTCTATGTTTGTAAAAGATTTCATGCATTACTTTAATCTTTTAATATGCAAAGTTTTCCAATTATTTATTATATGGATGAATTGGTTCCAACTTTTCTGTCTCCTCCACCCTAGCCAACATGTATGGTGGAACAGGAACAGAATAACTATAATAAGTACCCCATTCAGAAAATAAGAAATTGCAATGTACACAGTAGTCACTGGTCCATGGTAATGATTAAATCCTATGGGACAGCTGTTTCGAATTCCTGGCAGTGAGAGAAAGTTCCTTAATTAGAACTTGATTTTGCTCACATGAAGGAACTTCCTTGTCCATTGTCCACTGTGGCCACTGATTCTGCTACCTGGGAGGTTCTTGCTTGTCCATTATCTGACATGGCCACATTTGCAGTGGAAGTTGAGGACTAGAGTTTTTGCTGCTTACTTCCTGTCTATATGAGTTTGGTGGCCTAAGATTGTTTTAATGCTCAGCCAAAGATTTTAAGTCTTAACTCATAGTTGTTTTGGCAATATAATTTCCTTTAAAACTAAGACTTTCATCTCTTTGCTTGCAGTTAGTTCACTATGCCAGTAGCCACACCTACAATTCTTTCTTTGACATAATTCTTAAATCTGATTTATTTTTTTCCCCCTTTTCATCACCATTTTCGGCTTTTTCATCTCAATGACATTTACCTTAAGCCTTGGGTTGAAGGCCCGGCTCAATCTGAACTTTGCCACATAGCTAGCTGTATCTTAAGATCTTTAATTATTCAATTTATAAAATCTTATTCTCTAATGTTTCAGATAAGCATAACAATTTTTCAAAGACTAAAATTTCTTGATGCTTCCTTAGCCCTTTTCATTTTTATGTGTGTAATGGATAATTCTTTCCTGTGGTCATTTCTTCTTCTAAAAGCTTGCCAAATAAAGCTAGTAACATCTAATGGATGCTAATATAATTTAGTTTTCCAATCTCTTTTGGTAGAGCCACAGGCTAGGAAGGACAGTGGTTGTCTCCCAGAATATCACTGGCATGATTGTTACTGAATATTTTGCCACTGCCTAACTTGAGAATTCATATTTCCAGCCTCTGATATTAGTTTCCTAGTTTTCTTCTGCCAGTGCTACAGATTTTGTTTTCTGTTACTACCCACTCTCATAGAAATTTTTATTTAAGATAACACTAATTACAGTATCAACTAAACCTTGAAATCTAAAGGGCTTAACCTAATAAGATGTTTGTTTTTTGATCATGTCAAGTCTAACAGTCAGAAGGAGCTAAGTGTTCTGTTTTATATATTTATCTAGAAGCCAAAACTAGCAAAATTTTGTGTTTTTTTTCAATATATAATTTTCAAGGCACTGATATCTAGCCAAAAGCTAAACAAAAGAGAATAGAAACTTGTTTATGGGAGGATTTTTGTTTATTCTCTCTTTCATTATCTATATCCAGGAGCATTTTCTTTCTTCTTAGGGTGCGCTTTATAGGAGGTTTTATATCTCATTTTGGAAGTAGTACAGATCATTTCTACTACATTGCATTGGCTTGATATTAGTCACTTGGCCATACTTAACTGTAAGGTAGCTGTGAGTCCAGGAAGATGATAGGTAGATTTTGATAAACCCATAGCATTATAGCATTCTTTGCTACAATGACTGACTTAATCTTATTTTTAAAAATTTATTTTAGATTAGAGTGCTGTATTATTTATATACAAGAGCTGTAAAGATCATATTCCATAAAGAACTATGATTTTAATAAAATGAATAACTTTAATTTTATGTATGATACATGGCCTAAAAAATCAGAGACTAAGTTATTATAGTAGTTGAAGGCTTGCACAGTCTAGCTATGTTATCTTGGGCAAATTATTTATATTCTTTAACTCTTATTTTCTTATTTATACATTGAAAGAATTACACAAAGTGAGTGGTTGGTTCTCAACATTTTCTGTGCCAAAACTTCATTAGTTATCTTCCCTTTCACCATCATTACATAAAATGTAAGTCATAATGCATTTGACTACAATTTTAATTAATTAAAGATATAGACAACTGCCAATTCAGATCTTTAAATCAGCATGATTTACTATTATTATCACAATAATAGACATGATGTCTATTTTGTTAGACAAGACCAGTGGTTCTCAACCTTCCTAATGCTGGGACCCCTTAATA
>NW_017731609.1:211512-213250 GCF_001890085.2 Hipposideros armiger
ATATATATAATATGGTGTGTGTATATATAGTTTGTTTAATTGTCTGTCTTCTCAAATAGGAACAAATATCTATGGCAGATGCTTCTCTTCATTTATTGCTATATCCTCAATATCCAGAATGGTGCATGGCACATTAGAGATACTCAACAAGTACTTTTGAATGAATGAATAAATGGAGTTATATTTTATATTTGTTTCAATTATTTTGCATATATTGGTATGACATTTGTATATTAATGATATGTAACCATTATCTCCTTAGTTGTAAATTAATTCCCAAATTTGCCTTTTCCATGTATGTATACGAGGCCTGACAATTAAGTTCACGAACTCATTCCAGAAAATGTGCTACATACCACATTGCTAAATATCACTACAGTCACCTTCAAAGTACTCCTCTTGGGAAGCTATGCACTTATCCCAGTGCCTAGTCCACTCTTCAAAGCAATTTCGGAACTCTTTGTCTAGAATGGCCATCAGAGCTGTCGTTGTATTACCCTTGATGTACTCAGTGTCATCAAAATGTCTTCTTTTCAGTATTTCCTTTATCTTCAGGTAAAGAAAGAAGTCATTGGGGGACAGATCAGGTGACTAAGGAGGGTTTTCCAATACAGTTATTTGTTTACTGGCTAAAAACTCCCTCACAGACAGTGCCATGGGAACTGGTGCATTGTTGTGATGCAAGAGCCATGAATTGTTGGCAAAAAGTTCAGGTTGTCTAACTTTTTCATGCAGCGTTTTCAGCACTTCCAAATAGTAAGCTTGGTTAACTGTTTGTCCAGTTGGTACAAATTCATGATGAATAATCCTTCTGATGTCAAAAAAAGTTAGCAATTTTGTTGCAACAAGTTCTCTAGCTTAATTGTCAGACCTTGTATGATGATATAGTAATAAGTACTGAGTTTCTCCTTAATTATTGGGTTGTCGGAAAAGTCATGACTCATTTTTGCAACTAAAAACAGAAAAAATACGTCATGACTTTTCCAACAACCCAATATATTTTCCATTATTTTTTACCTTAGAAACTCCTCCTCAATCAGGAGCTTGGATAAATTTTCATACATAATCACCTAATATCTTCTAATTCTCAGTTTGATTATAGATGAACATAATGCCCAGTCTTCATTAAGATTTATTCTAGGAGTAACAAATAAATTTCCTAGACCAGATACTAATATCTGCATACTAAAACACCACTTGCATGAAGGTTTCCCAAAAGGCTTGGACTATAAGTACTTTTCACTGGAAATGGGACAAACCAGGTTTCTTTTCTCCCCAGAGATCTCTTAAAAGGTACCAGGAATGCTTCCTATTGGCCTCATTTCTTCCTCCTTTACCTGCCTTCCTAGTTGAAGGGAAGGAGACTCTTCCCAGAACTGACAGCATGCTTTTCTTTCATTCAGCAACTGCCAGACACAATGGAACATATATGATATGTCCTGGATATTATGGAGTAAGTTGAATGTTATAATTTTTGGGAAAGTCCAGAAAAAAAATCACTTTTTGAAATTTCAATAGGGATTCATTGCTATTTGAAACCTAGTGGTCTTTGTTAGCTCGCTCTCTTGCTCTCTCTTCTGTGTGTGTGTTTTTTTTGTTTGTTTTTGTTTTTCTTTTAAAGATTTTAATTGGGGTATTGGGGGGAAGGGAACAGTGCTGGGGAATTGGGGGAAGGGGAACAGACAAGTTGCTGTCGTTTTGCTCTTCAGTCTAGTTGTGGAGGACGTTGCTTCACTGG
>NW_017731609.1:213524-218757 GCF_001890085.2 Hipposideros armiger
GAACCGGGGCCCTCTGGCGTCGCAAGCCAGTTCTTAACCATCGCGCCACTCGGCCGGCCCTGTGTGTGTTTTTTGAAGTATGACTTGTAGTTGTGCACCTTGAATGACTTTGGGAGAATCATTTACCTCATAGTTATTATATATAATAAGAATAAAATATATGTTGCAAATATTTTCCAGCACATGACAGTAAAGTACCTTGACTTGCCTTTTGCTTGACTTATACAAAGTCATCATATAGACTAGCTGTGAGGTTCTGCTGGGTTGTATGTGGAGAATGAGGGAAGAAAGAAAAGGGGGTGATAGGTTGTAGAGGTTGACATGTGAGAAGGGCAATGTTATTTGCCTTGTGGGAGATTTGAATATATCCTAGAGCAAGGGCCAGCAAACTGCAGCCCGTGAGCCACATGCAGCTGGCTCTTTGGGTACATTCCATCTCAAAAGTTTGCAGACCCCTGAAAGAGACAATCCTGTCCCTCGCAACAGTTTAAAAATTATTCGAGAGCCATAAATACATTTTTACATAATCACCATTATGTGAACATCCTTTAAAAATTTTATAAATGAAATGATAATAGTTTTATTTTCATTTTCAATTTTACTTCAGAGCCACATGTATGTACCCAAAGAGCCACAGTTTGCTGACCCCTGGCTTCTCTTCCATTTCAAAAGTTTGCTGACCCCTGGGCTAGAGAGTATAAGGATGAAGAAATCCTCAATAGACTTAAGGAAGTCTGTGGGAGTGTGAAGGAAGGAGTGGGGATCAAAGCTCTATTAATGTGAAACAGTAGAAACAAAAGCGCTTTTTTTGCAATATTTTATTCCATTTAACTTGCACAGTATTTCAAAATTCTTTTTCTAAAATGTGACAGAGACAAGGTGTAGAAATTTTTCATGCTGTAAGTTATTGTGACAAGTATACTGTTCTGATTCTCACTTTCAGAGAACTATTGGTATCTTCCTGGATCACAAAGTTCTGAATCCAAGAAACTCATCAGTTTGACTATGGTACAGGTTACCTCAGGGCAGGTGATGTATTGTAGTTGGAGGAAGTGTAAATCAGCCACAGAGCATTGAATTGGGAGCTAATTCTAGGAGCAAACAGAAGGTGAACAGACAGACGCAAGTATATTTAACATTACTTTGCAAAAAAAATCTTTCTTTTGAAAAAAATAAATCATGATAAATATCCATTTCCAGGAATGTATCCAGTAACAGGAAGGACAAAGTTTTGTAAGATCTGATCATAGTTGGCTCTTAAACTTCATAGGTTAAGGGAAGTTCTATTCTTCTCATTGTTTATAAATTGCTATCATAGCTTCTCTCTTACCTTTTGAATATTTTGATTTCAAAATGTTTTTATGATTTTGGAAGTCCAAGTTACTTTTCCTGAAATTTTTTTTCTCTTTGAATAATATTTAAATATCTTAGCAATATTAATTTAGAAATGTCCAAAGATTTCCAATAGAATTTATTTACTTCCAATTTACATATTGATTAGTAGTAAAATAAAAACTTATGCCCATATTAACTCCACTGTATTATTCATTGATTATTTAAACAATTTCTGAGCTAATGAGCTGTTCTGATCATTGACCTGGTGCTGAGTCTGTAACGATAATGAAATATGTTTTTGTCCTTGAGGGCTTCACAGTCTTATTGGAGAGACAGACATCACACATAAAACTTTTAATGGCCCCAGCTTTGACAGAGTTAAAAAAAAAAGGAATTGAACTTCAAAGGATGGAATTACTATATGAAGTGCTCATGAAAGGCTTCTTAGGAGAGATGAAATTTGAGCTGAGTCTTAACAGATGAGTAGGTATTTCCAATTGGTGAAGGTAAGAAAGGACATTCCAGGAGAGATAGCATGCGTATTATTGTGGCAGGTCTTAATGTGCTTAGAAAATGGTGAGGGCTTTAGTGTAACTGGAATTGAGAGGTATGTCAGTGGCTTGAAGGAGATGAACAAGAGTTTAGAAGAAGTGGCAAGGGAACACTAGGCCAGAACTAGATTGGAAGGGCCTTCAGAGTCAAAGTAAGAAATTGGGGTCTAATTCTATAGGAATAGGAGCAAAGAGAGATTGTAAAGCATGTGAATGACATTTTCAGATGTAATCATTAGGAAAATTGCTAGTGTCAGTCAATACCCACTGGCTTGTTCAGGGAGTTCTGAGACTCCCTGTTCTAAAAACCCAGCAAGAAATTATAAAGTTCAGAATTAGACAAAGGGAATAGAAGAGAGGACAGGATTTAAGATATTTCTGCTCTAGATCCCACAAAAAAGACCATGTTTATATTGCTAAAAATTTTAGGAGGAGGCACGAAGTGAAATAATGATATATGAATTTCTTTCCAAGGATGAAATCCTTAAATTGAACTCCAGCTTTTACCAAGGGAGCATATTTTAATAGTCTCAACTTTTGGTCTGCCAAGTTATATATGTTTTAAAAATTAATACTATTCAAGAAAGAAGAGACTTTTCTTTCCAAAATGAGTGCTAATGTCCACTTTAACATCCCCCTAAATAGCTACCATGGGAAACAATCAATTCAGGCATACTCTGGATCTTCCAGAGCCTTCTGTGCTTTGATGGTGTAAAACTAAAGCAGTCCAATACAGAAGTATCTGTTCCCAAAGTGCTCACCAAGGTCAGCTCTCGTAAGTTACATTTGTCTTTTTTCTGGCTTTTACTTTTTTTTTTTTTTTTAGCGGCTGTTCAGCTCGGGCTAGACTCGAACCGCTGTTGCTCAGAGCTCAAACTCTTGAGCGAGCTCTTAACCAACTGAGCCACTCGGCCGGCCCCTCTGGCTTTTACATTTTTAAGCATGTGATAATAAAAAAGAAAAACAAGTTCTCTGTAAACCATGTTTATAGCCTCCTGGACTGTAAAGATTTCAAGGTTTATAGAAAGTGTCTTTTTCTTTCAAAGTTAGCATAGTTTTTGAGAAAAAAATTGTGCGTGGCATAGACAGGAAGTAGGGTAGGCAGTGTGTGGGCTTTTGAGCCTGGGTTTCATGGTTCTCTAGGGTACATGGATCCCCAAGCCGATAGGCAGACTGCAGAGGTCTTTCAACTCTCTGAAACTGTGGAAACGACTATGGATGCACTAATTTTCCTGGGGAAATTCTTCATAGCTTTCATCGGATTCTACAACCTTAAGGAGCTGACAACCTTTGATAATATGACTGGGCCCATACCAACAATGACTGTCCATATAGATCAGTAGATGATAAGAGCAGAAGTGATTCAAATAGTAAGTTCTTGCTACTTCAGAAGACATAGTTAATTTGTCTCAATGGACTTGGGAGTGATCTATTAGTTATGTATTTTATAAAGTTTGTTTTAGATAGCTACACAATTTTGGTCGTGTTCACCTCTCCAAACCTCAGATTTTTTCCATTATTACTTCCTAGGTTTGCTGTGAGCTCATTTACATAGAACAGTTTGCACAATCCTTGTAAAATACCTAATTATATATTTATGAAAAATACAGATATGACATTTGTTATGCACATGTATGCATAGTGGCTATAAATATCAAATTTAGGTTGAATGAGTTGTTGAGGATTAGTCATACTTCATTTATGATCATCTCCTCTTGGAAGCTGAAGAAAGAAGGTCAATTAATAAGAATGTTTCTATTTCGCAAGTACTATTTTTAAAATGGCAAATTAGGTTTTGGTGTTAAACAAGTATTGTCATGCCATGAATGAAAAAGAATTTGAGTAAATGAAAAATAATCTCCAAATGCAGCAACCCTTAAAGCCAAGATGACATGGTAAATTAATCTTTGAGAGGATGTATAACCAATATGGATCAGGTCCCACTTCTGATGACAAGGGTTGTAAGACTGTTGTATAAGAATATTGAACCCTGGTTAAAGGCGAGGGCTGCTACTATTCACATTCTGCATGTTGGGTGGTCCTGTGAGACCCAGCTTGATTCTTCAACTTTCCCCAACACAAGAAATTGAAATGTGGGCAGGGTGGGGCCCAAGTCATAATCTTAGAGGGTGTGGTCATACCGTGGCCTGCTTTGCCAACATACTGATATGCAGAAGAAGCCCAGGCTGTGACAGGGCCTTGTCTCAGGACAAGAGCAATTAATTAAGAAAGATCACGACTTTGTTGTCGCACCTGACCTACAAAAATTAGGCCTCTCGTTCAAGAGCTTCAGTTTTGAGGCCTTAATTTAATTGGAAGGACTGTGATAGTGGTTCCTCCCTTATGCCAGCCCCCCTCTTGTCTCCGTTATTCCTTTAGCTAGCTTACAGGTTGCCTTGAACATTTAATGCTCCTTTTATTTGATTCTTTTATACTGATATATGTATATTCTCTCAGACAGGCTTTCCCTCTGACAGAAAATCTTTTAAAACTATTTCATAAAACAAGACAAAACAACCTATATAGCTATGAGACAAACTGATTATTAGTTGGAGATCTGTTTGGAAGATATTAGCCAACTCTAAAGCAGAAACACATTTTTCTCTATGCTTTTTTTTAAGTATTCATAAAGTCATATGTAAATTGGATGGCTTGTGGTTAAAGCATAGGACAGTGTGTTGAAATGAAGAGCACAGGCATTGCTGCCAGACAGACTGGGGTTGAGACCTGGGCTACAGATTTGTAGCTGTATAATGGCAGAAAATTACTTAACTTCTTGGAAATATCCTTGTCTGTGAAATGGGGATGATAATGCCTCATAGGGTAATTTTAAGGATTAATGGCAAAGTGGGTAAAGTGCCTGACACCAATGAATACTGAGTAGATTAAAATTATTTTATTTTGTTAATATTAAATTCTTGTACAACCTTAAAAAACCACATCTAATACTTATTTATACAACACATCCCTGTTAATTATTTGCTATGTGCATAGTGGTAAGTGCTGGGAAACTAAAAGGAGTAAGCCAGAACTCCTACAGTCAAAGAGATAGTAGTTTGTTTTGAGGTGCTTGGGAATATGCTCAAAGAGTGAGGCATAATTATCCCTTGTCTTATTGAAATTTTATTTAAACAAAATGAGATCAATGAGTTGGTATTTTTGTTGTGCCTGTATGACAGAAACGCAGTGGCTCATATTTAGGAATAAAGTGTATGGAAATTCTAAGGGGCTGAATCCTGAACTCTGAAATACATTAGGGACAGAAAAAGTGATAAGCTGTATGTTTGCATAATTCATTTCTTGATTCTATACACCTCCATTTTTTTTTAAAGATTTTTTTTTATTGG
>NW_017731609.1:222905-229357 GCF_001890085.2 Hipposideros armiger
AAAAAAAAAAAAGAATAGGTTCATAAAAAAGTTTGTACAGGAAATACTCTTAGGAATTATTCAGTCCACTTATATCACTTTACACATGAGGAAACTGAGGCCTGGAAAAGATGAAAATGACTCGTATATTTTGTGTTTCTCATTTATACATTTTAAAATAGCATGAATAGTGACATTAATATATAATAAATTATGTTCAGAACAGAGCTAGGTGATGCAATTTCACCTATTTTACCAGCTTTATTGAGGTATAATTGACAAATAAAAATTGTATGCATTTCAGGCTTGCAATGTGATGATTTCATATTGTGGAATGGTGGCCACAATCAAGCTAATTCACACATCCATTGTCTCATATTATTGAGCGCCAACCCTATGGCTACTTAAAAATCAGGAAATTTTACCTTTTTCTCTGAGTGCACACTATCAGATTGGCTCAGAGATGGTAGTTATGGTCCACAAGCCAGGCAGTGTGATGACTGCCGGAGAGAGTGGAGGGTGAATGGGGGCCCTTGAGCAGCATGGGCAGTGGGATCAGAGGGCTTTCCTTCCAAGATCATCCAAAATGAGGTGAGGCTAAGGGGAGATATAATCTGGAGAAAGGGCAAAGGTGGGTTCTTGTAGACTTGAGGCATGGGAAATACTTCTTTTCTCATCTGATTTGCTATTTGAGGGTAAGATGAAGAAGAAAGAATATTAAAATAATCCAAGAAACTCAGCTAGAAAATCCAAGAAACTCAGTTTGTTCTTGGGAATGTTGGGGGCAGGTGCTACCCTCTTGAAGTGACAAACTTGTGCTTGACATACCAGCTCACAAATCTAGAATAGGAAGAATAATTATGAAATTTTGCCATTTCTGAAGAGTAAGAGTCCAATAGTTTGGACTCACAAGAAACTAATAAAGGAAACTACAGCTACCTGAGTACTCACAGGAAGATCTAGAATGATACACACATACACACACACACACACACACACACACACACACACACATAAGCACACATACGTTCATATACGTACCTATGCAAAAATGTACATGTTCTGGTTTGTTAGTATCCTGCTATCCTTACTGTTGAGATGAGAGATACAAATATTAAAATAAAAATAAACTGCAGTAAAATTTCCAGGTCCTCTGGGAAAGTTAATTTGTAACGTGTTGAAAACTTACATTCAAATAAGAATCTAGAATATCTTCTCTAGGGTTAAAAAAAAATCTTATTCTCAACAAACTCCTTTGAAGCACGTATTCTTATAAAATAGGAAATCTATAACCAACAATTTAAATGTATGAGGATTCAGAAAACACATACATTCCAAATATTTTTTATTAGATTTGATTTGGTCCTCTCATAGTTTAATTTTAGTTTTAGTGCTTTTTTTTTTGGCTACTATTTTATTCAGTCAATATATTCCAGAGTAATGTGAAATATGTTGTTAGTTCATGAATTTCTTGAAACACTTGGTGTCTAAATAACTTTATCATTGGCAGAAGTAACTTCCTGTTTTAAAAGAAAATAACTTAAAAGTTCTTATAAGGAAGGCTCATAAGGCTTCTTGGAAATCAAGTGGTTCTTACAAAACGTTTTGATATGTTTAGTACAGAAGAATTAGGAACACATGGGTTACATTTTCCTTAAAATGCACATGGTTTTTAAAAATTAAGGGGTAATGTTCTTGGCAAAATAGGTTTTGCCAAACCCAAACTGTTTAAAAAATTGTTCAAGATGTTCAGCAAGGCCGAAGGCCCCAGGCTTCCACAATCCTAATAATAGAATCAATCCAGAAAACCAGAATGAAGTCATTTGAATAGTCTCTTGAAATAACCAACACAAATAAATCTCAATGTAGTAACAATCACAAGTAATTAAAATATAATAACTTTTATGCTCATACTGAGTAAAACCTCAAGCTGGTCATTAAAATCATGCTAGAAATTCTGGAAAGTTGGCAGGGTAGACTGCAATAATTGATCACATTTATAAAAATGGTGAAGAGACTAAAAAAGGATTGCACAGATAGAGCACCTACCAGAAATAATTTGAGAATTTTACCATGGTGGCTTCAAAATGAGAGATTTATGTGATTGTTTAAAACCTACCCATTCTTTAGTAAAAAGATGTATGCAAAGGCAATGACCACAAAAATTGCATTAACCTGGTATGAGCACGACTTTTCTTATCTGGAAAATAGTCTATTCAATCGCTTAGTGATGTTCCCAGGGATGATGAGATGAAACGGTCCAAGACATCAGACCTGAGGCTGTGTATGTGTATGGCAAGAATCAATTTGGTCTAATGTCAGCTGTCAGAAAACAAATTCAAAAGGAATCCAGTCTCTGTGCATCAATATTTGCTTCTCAAAACTCCTTAATTGGAAATGATATCTTAGTCTCACACACAGTAGAGATTGGTAGAAATGTCCTGATTGGCTGTGATTTCTTCTTATGAAAGTATTTTTCTATTCTTTTTTAGATCTTCATTTTCTGTTTATGACTTACCTCTAGGCATTATGAGTTAAACTACTAGGGCTCCCTCTGCTGGTTGACTCTTTGGTGTTTTAAGAAAAATTGCTGCAAGGCTTAAAAATAATAATAAAAAATGTTTTTCTGTTCTTGACTCAGATTTTATATAATCACCTCCAGCTAAAGATAGAAACATGAAGTCTACCAGTTGAACCAGTTGAACCAACAGTGGAAATGTTTTGGAACCCTTCCTTCTTTCTGCTCAAGATTTATGGCATTCTCTCCTGATGAGAAGAATTTGAATTACGAGACAACTTGGGAACAGGGCAGCCCTTATCAGCAGACATTTACATGGGATGTAGAGTTTGCAGAGAGTAAAAGTGCCCGTAGAAAGCATCAGTGTCATTCCTTCCTGTTCTACCAGCTCTCTGAGTATGTTTTGGAAGCAGATGGCAGTGATGAATTTTAAGTCATAGAGAAAGATTTGGTAGGGTGTCTAGGTTGTCATAGTGATTGAGGTTGTAAGAATTACTGCATGTATGCAGGTGGAGGGTGTTACATTGACTAACATCCAGATCTAGCCCAAAAGGGAGAGAGAGAGAGAGAGAGAGAGAGAGAGAGAGAGAGAGAGAGAGAGAGAGAGAGAGAGAGAGNCTTAGCTGTGGAGGGCAGTGTCACTGGCCCTCATATGTGGGATCTGAACCAGGGCCCTCTGGCATCCCAAGCCAGCTCTTAACCATCACGCCACTCAGCCGGCCCTATACACCTCCATTTTTATAGTAATAACTTAAAATTTGTCGTATTAGATTTGTCACATTGAAGTCAATCAGGTTTGAGTTTTAGACCCAGAATCTTCCTCTTCACTAATTTCTTTTCAAAATACCTGATGACTGAGCCAATCAAGTTCTGAAATACAGATTTATGAGGCTTTTTTGGAAAGATATAATCAAGTTTTGTTTTGCACCTCTGTTTTGTCTTTTTTTCCCCAATGTCCAAGAAACTTTATACCAGCTACTTTACAAAATGAGCAAGTAACCTCTATTCCAGGATGGAAAATAGAGGAGGTGAGAAATGAGAAGGCTGGCCTAAACTTATGTTATTTGGGCATGAAAATTACTTGCTAAGTGATTTTTCCACAAACATAAAACAACTTTTGTATTGTCTTGGTTTCTCTGTGTTTTGAAAGAATAATGCACTTAAAATCTTGTTTAATTCATAGTAATTATGTGTATATTTGTGATGAGCAGGGAAGTAGCATTACTGAAAGAAAAAATGTTTTTAATACAACTTGGAAGACATAAGTTAACACATTGAGAATGAAATGAATCAATAATCTTATTTTAGAATTGAAAGGGGTTTTAGAGATCATTTTGTTTACCTTCCATGTTTATAGATGAATGAACTGTGTTTAACTACTTTGCCCATGTTAGGTCATACAAACTAAGATGTCCTGACTTCTGGAATAGGGCTTGGCTCCCTTCTCACTATTGATGTATGATTACATTGCAGACTGGTCAAATAGGTATTGTCATGTTGCTGTTACTGCTTGGGAGGACTGGATACATGCAAACAAATTTTACATAATACCTGATACAAGAATCTTAGTGCCCTAAAGTAAATGTGTAATGACGATGGCTTTGCTCTATTCAGACCAGTGAAATGAACACACATTTCTGGGTCCATTTAATAAATTGCCTCCTTGAGGGCACTAAATCCTGCTCTTCTGGAAAAGCTCATCCACCTCACATGGGTAACCCTTTTGCTTCTTCACAAATTTTGTTGTTAACTCACAATCCATAAACAGAATAAAGCCCATTTGGTGTTATTGCCGTTATCACAAATGCAGGTGGACTTCATTGCAGAATTGGAATGAGGTGGTAGTAAACTGTTGCTAAAGTCAGTATTGGTTCAGCACAGTTTGATAGGAGGGAAGAAAAGGCTGACCAAACATGTTATTACTTAATTGTGGTAACTGAAAACTTCCCTAGTGATGAAAAGCTTTTCAGATCTAGTTAATTTTACCTTTCAAAGTCACTGTGGTTTGGTTAAAAACTAAATGCCCCATTTCACAGTTCATGGGTAAATATTTCTGAGTTTAAAAAAATTTTATCAGGCAGAATAATTTGCATTGATATCACCTAGATTTACCAAAAACACATTCTTTCTACCATTCCTGCACTACCTTCCTTCCTCAGCACATTGACCTTCAATTCCTTCAGAGGATGAATTTCAAGTTAAAGGATATGGAAGTAAATTTTAAAAGAAATGAGTCAAGACCGAATTTGTGAAAAATAAAAATGGAGTTTAGACAGAATTCTGTTGGTGTTCTTCATTATCTTTTCTGTTTTTCAAACAAAATTTTCTAATTACTGTAGTTCAAGCTGGTTAGATTAATGGTTCTATTTTTAAATAGTTTCCTTGCTTTCTGCCTTCCTTTCTCTCTCTCTCTCTCTCTTCTTTCCTGTCAAACACAATATTCATGAAGGAGAAATAGTAAGAGATGACTATTTTTACCCTGGTTGCTTTACTCTGGAGAATTCTCTCTCCTCCCCACCCATGACCTAATCAAATGCTACAGATAAAAGATACTTCCAAACTCCATGTAAAACGTTGGGAATATTGCAACATATTGATGGATCCTATATAATTTCGAAGCATCTGCTCTTTTTTCAGAACAATTCCTTAAACTTTTCCTATCGGTTCATATTCACAAGAGCAGTTCTGCTCCTGATGATATCACCAATTGATGATATCACCAATTGATGATTCACGTGGGGGGAGAATTTTTGTTTTGGGGATTTAAATCTAATAGTGTTAATGATGTACATTCAGAAAGCTTTAGGTTAACTTAATAAAAAATTATGGATGGACCTGCCATTTGCTATCTTAAACATACCAGCAACCATTTTGTATTATTTATTTGATGAAATTCTTTAATCCTTAAGGAACATAAAAGAATCAAAATATCCTTCTTATATTGCTCTTCACAATTTAAAAACCTTGATTATGACTGGTCATGTTCTTGTCTTTTCAGATTAAAAAATTAAATTTTTAAAATGCTCTCCCAATGTCACAATCTTGCCATTATATTAGTGCATTCTGTGGTGTTTTCACCATGATCCTTTAGCTCCAGCATGGTCGCATAACCAAAGTGTCAGGTTGTATTCCAAGCCTGAAGAAGCTATCCGCTGTGTTTTTTGAATTTTATTCCAATAAAGTTTCTGATAGTCCTCCTCATTTTTTTTTTTTTGGTGGCAGTTGTAGTACATTGAGATATAGGGAATTTAAAAGAAAAGCATCTCACAGAAATACATACCCAAACTAAAGTGACAGGAATTAAAAAACAAATAGGAATTTAATGACTACATATTTCTATTGTTTTAAAACTGATGAAACCTTTAGTATTAAAAAAGTATATTTTGTGTAAAAATAAGTGAAATGTAAAAATTATATTATTTGCACTGCATTATTTTTAAAATAATTTTTAAACTTCTTTGTAACCTCATTTTAAGATATCCAACTTTATTTCTGACCAGCACACTTAGAGTTTCCCTGGCTCTGTGTCTTCCTTGTCAACTATCCTGAGACTGATCAACCTCTGCTTTTATATTCTATGTCAAGTACAGAGAGTTTCCAAACTTTTCTTTTCTCTCTTATCAGTGAAAATTCTAATCAGACATTGTCACAGCTGTTTGGATGCTTATTTATCTAAGCTTTTCTAAAATCCATGAGGGCAGAATCTGTTTCTTTATTTTGCTTTCTTCTTCATATTCCTAATTCTAGAAAATACAGCAGGAACTCAAGGCTGAACTAACTAAAAAGCTTCCATCAAGAAGCACTGTGTTGGGCTGGCTGAGTGGCTCAGTTGGTTAAGAGCTCGCTCAAAGGTTTGAGCTCTGAGCAACAGCGGTTCAAGTCCAGCCCGAGCTGAGCTGCCGCTGAGCTGCCAACAGGTGACAGGATGGCTCAGCTATAAAAAAAAAAAAAAAGA
>NW_017731609.1:233332-255688 GCF_001890085.2 Hipposideros armiger
GAGAGAGAGGGAATTTGTCTTTATCAGAATTACTGGATGGTGGTAGGAAAGAAAGAGATTGCCTCAAAGGGCACTAATGTATATATCAAGGATATGAATTTGTTACTAAAAAGTGATTTAAGAAGAGTGATATAGTTCAATTGATTAAAGATTTCTAATGGGAATTAGCCTTGAGATGTCAAATAAAAATATTTTAATCAGAATAATTCCAGAAGTTCCTCCCAGTGATATTGACACAATCTTTCCACTCACCATCCTATCCTTCCTGCCTTACTCTATAGTATTCTACCCCACTCTATCCTATTTAGTTTAAATCTTGGTCATAACTTTCTAAAATGATTCTATGACCAACAATATGTCTTCATCTACTGTTTGAAAAAAAAAACTCTGTGAAATTTTCTTTGGCAATTACTACCCACTGAAATCTCAATGATCTAAACTCATAAAACTTATTATATGAATTATTTGGCACATGCAAATATGCTACATTAGTAGTTTAATTTGTCTCCCTGTCCCCATTTAAATTATAAATCACTTGAGAGGAGAGTCTATATGTTGTATATTTCTTCATATTTTTCAGTGTCTAGTATATGCCTTATACATAAGAAGTCCTTAATGAATACTTGTTGAATGAATTAATTAAGGTCATTCATAAAAATGTGTACATATACCCCTCATGTAGAGGGACAAAGATAACAGATGGATGTAAAAGTATAAAAGGGTTTTTTTTCTGTTGCCTTAGCAAAATTCTTCATATTAAGCATAGTCATATTGTCCCCTGACTTCTTAGGGAAGCTATGTCTTTCTAGTGAGTACAAATCTTAATCATCAGCTCAGGTGTATGAGATATATAATTTTCTTGTTATTTTACAAATCAATTTGATTTCATTTTGAGGACCAGTTTCAACAGGGCAGCAGACTTAGTTGCAGTTAACTTGTGGTTTCCCTATGCTCAGCTTCCTCTGAAGTTGCACCTGATTTTGGAGATCTTCAATAGTTGTGGAATTGACTGCAACTATTGTGGAATTGACTATGTGTGGAACTGACCCTTGCACATTAATTTAGGGAGGTCACTGATGAGACAGTCTTTGCCTGCCCATTCTATCTCATTGGGTTTTGGGCTTTCTCCTAAGTTTATGCCATCTGTAGAGTCAGAGGCTTATTCTGCTGTTTCCTTTCCTGCTGGGTCACAGAAATCTCTAAGAGGTTGATTAGACCTCATTACTTCCAATTTGTTAGGCTATTCTCTCCCTGGGTTTTGTCACCTCATCCGGGTCCTTTCTAGAAAAAAGGGTGCTGGAATTCTTTCTGGGACCCACCAAAATATCTTGTCTCACGATTCTGTGAAATATCTCCCTGTATCTCTTATATTGCTAGAGAAATATAACCCAATCTTACGTAAATATGGGGATAGAGTGGAATCTTACTCAAATCCCCTGTTGTAATTATAATGTTTTCTTCCTGGATTCCTCAGTATTGTTTGAGGACTTTTTGAAAATTTTGAAAAAATAGACCAGAGACAGGAATTAAAGAGAGAAACATATACTTAATGCCAAATTCTTGAGTAATAAGAATAAGGATGGGTTGGGCTAGTAGCCTATTATGAGAAAAAAATTGATCAATCTCTCAAAAGTGTGTATTTTTTTTCTCATTACATTTAGCAAAGGAAAATAAGAGGTTCTATCCATGCAAAATCATGGAATCAGAGTAAATGGCCTCTCTCCAGGGTACTTGAAGACACTGAAAGAATCATTGGCTTAGAAGTGAAATTTATATGAGAAGAAGCACCCTGACCCAGGACACAGACAAGAGTAGAGTGATCTGATGACAGAAGACAGACTAAGTGTGGTTAATGAAACCATGGCTATCAGGAAAACTAAGGTGAAGATATAACCCTGAGTTCACTGGCTGCTTAGGAAGAGTAAGGACAGTTTTACAGCCAGTATATTTATGAAAATCTTATTAATGCAAAAGAAGAAATCCAGTTAGGAGTAAGAAGGTAGATGTGTATGAAGATTGAGAATAACTGAGACCTGTGTCTGGCAAGTCATTACCAGATTTCACCTGACCCTGGTGAAGAAGGTTTGGTTATTCATTAGGAATTATGTCTGTGTTATACATAGCTTAATTGGTGTCATAGTAATATACGTATAACATATAGACCCATGAATTTGCTAGGTTTTACTTATGATTAAGTTGGATAGATCTATTCTCACAAAACACCCAAGTATGATATTTATCAGCTGCTTCATTTAAACCTTTTTCTTATTCAGTAGAGAAGGGGTAATGTCTTTGTCACCTATTTAGTAGGACTGTTTGTGTGGAAGTGGCTGAGATCATTTCTAAACTAGAAAGAGCTATATAAAATACTGTTACACTTTAATGTAATTAAATAGTACCTTTTAACTACATTATTAAAATTATTTGAAGCAAGGTGAGACTTTCTTTCATTGCTTGCATTTTATGACTTCTTACAAAATTAACCATAAGATTATCTAGAATTCATGTTCTCAGAAACATTCAAAATATTAGAACATATGGCAGAATATATGAGTCATACCTGGTAAGTTTACTATCTGTGTACCAATTTCCCTACCCACTCTTGTACACATAGTAACAATATTAAATCACATTATGATATAATATTCCAGACAGTGATTCTGTTCAATTTACTTCTGAAAACGGTGATAAGGGTGTAAGGAAAACAATATCTTTTATACCTAAACATTTCCCATTACCTGGCATTTGAGAAGATGTGGAGGAAACTTAGCACAATGCGTGAACAGAATTAAAATAACTGATTTTATTACACCAGATATGTTAAAATATTACTATAACCTTGTTAAAATCATGAACTTAAGTATACATGACTTTTTACCTTTCTCCAAACATAATTTTATTTTTAAAAACCCCAAAAAACAGCCAAAATACTCATGTTTTCTGACATCAGCACTCTAACAAAGCTTCCCAGTCCTCCTGGTTGAGTAAAACATTTAGTAAGTCTTTTAGGCTATTGTTACCAGCTTCACAGATCCCCCTTGACTATGCCTATCTCTCTGTTACGGCTAACCTAAACTGCTAATGGGAAGAAGAGAAGTCAAAAATATTACTTGGTTTCTGTATTTTGTATGTATTTTAAAGGTTTTCCTGAAATTCTCAAGAACCAGAATGCTGTCCCAGAGAGTGAAACCTCAGAAGGTTGAGAGAAAAGGTGGGATTTAGATTGAGGAAACTTTAAATAAGAGTTCAGAATTTGAAGCCCCAATTGCTTAAACCTTTAATGTTTGCTGCCTCTGTTTAAATGGGTAAAATTAGTTCAAGGGACAAAATCAAAGATTCCTGCCACTTTCTAGTTTAAGCCTCTGCTGTTTGATATTAGTTAAAAGTATTTTAGTTGCAAGGGAATAAAACCCAACTCACACTGATTTAAGTAAAAACAAGTAAAAGCAGGGTGGGGGAGGGGTGGGGTGGGAGACTTGCTGGCACATATCACTGAAATGCCAAGAGTAGTCTGTATTCAGGCATGATTGGATCCAAAGATGTGGGTAACATTAAAAGCATCATTAGCTCTCTCCACTCCACTTTCCTGTGCAGTTTCATTTTTTCAGACAAGATCTCCTTATAAAATGGCAAAATGGCTACTATCAACCCATGTCCTCTAAGCTTAGTAATTCCTAATAGAAATAGAAAATTGCTTTCATGATAGTTCCAGTGAAAGTCTTAGGGTTTACTCTTACTGAATGACTTCATTTTGTGCCTATCTCTAAACCAATCACTGTTGACAAGGGGAGGGACTCTATTGGCTAGGTTTGGGTCACAGAGCTGGTGGAGGACAAATGAGAGAATGGGATGGTGGTTGGCAGGAGAGGGGACAGATGCCCAGAGCCACTTGAACTCAGAGTGGAAAATCAAGGTACTGTTGTCAGATGGAAGGCTAGCTGAATAGCCCAAAACAAGACATGTCTACTGTGTATGTTTGAAAATTACATGAAAGAAATGGTTTCCCATAAATTGATCATCTTCACATTTCAATTAATAAAAATTAAAAATTCCGCTAAGAGACAAAAGTCCAGAATCCAAGTGCCAATGCTATTACTTGGAATCAGTTGCTACAAAACTGAAAATGCTTTGAAAATCATAAAGTACTATACCTATTAAAGCTATATATATATATATATATATATATATATATATATGTGTTTTTTAGTTGCTTCTCTGCCATTAATTTTTATGTCACTGTAATACAGTCAAGTAACCAAAAGATAATGCCTCTGTCGTGATTATCTATACTTTTCAGAAAACACATTTGCATATTTGGAGTGGAAGAATGATTATTGATTGTGTTGTGATAGTGCTAAAGCATAATTTAAAAGGAGACATAGAATGAACCCCAGAGCACTGAACTACTTAACACCTTGAATTATATCGCAAGGAAAAATCTTGCCTAAATATTAAAATATTCTTCTGTCTTATTCTGTGACTGAGCCTTAAAGCCCCCTCATAAATATGCCATTTACTGTTACAAAGAAAAGTATGTGAAGTACATGTATAAACACATAAATATAGAAAATGAATATAGGTAATATATTGTTGAATTTCAGCTGTATAGAGCATGTTAAATTTCTGTCAAATTTGGAAAATAGACTACAGAGTTAGCTCTGGAAGTGAATGCATTTTGCTTGATTTTTTTTTTACTAATATTTTATAAAGAAAATTTGATTGTGGCCCAATCCCTACTCTGTCACTAGTTAGCCATCACCTTGGATTAAGTCACTTAATCTCTTTGGGCCTAGTTTTCTAGTCTGGAAATTGAAGAATTTTAATTAGATTCTATTTAATGCTGCCTCCAGACCTAAAAATCTATAATTTATACAAGCTCTGATAATGCAACATCATAAAATATCGTGTATTTTGGAACAACTTAAAATGCCAAGGGCAGAGGCACATTTTTTTTTATGGGTTCCTGCATCTAATATGGTTACTTGATTCTCTTTAAATTATTGTGAAGAAACCCAGGGTCATTGTGTGGATATTTCTACTGAAAGGCCTAACTTCTCAGATGTTTCAAGGGCACCCATGTGATTTCAGACAGGAAGTCTGACTCAACTTTTCTCTTCAGTAGAAATGCAATTCAAGGCAGGATGAGATTACAATGGGTAATGCATCTTGATTAATTTGAAATGGTTCAAAAGCACATGGTTGGTCATTTGTACTTTGTTTTTTTCAACTGGTCAATCTGATGTGAACTCCTTCATGGTACCATGGATGCTAACTGCTTTGTCCCCTTTTCTGTGGCGACCCTCCTCTCTCTCCAAGAATAGGATGGCAAATCTGCCCATTCCTTTAGAATTATTTTCTTTTTTAAAATATATTTCACTCTATATGCTGCTATCCAGGCACAGCCCTTTGAGAAGAACATTTTCCAAACAGAAAGAAAATAATAATAGGAATGGCTACAAAATATAATTAATTTTTCTGACTATTAATGCATGAGAAAAATGTCTAATGGATTACAGATTCCTTCCTAGTTGAATAGCGTGACCGTGACCAATTGAAAAGGAAACCCTTAGTTCAAGTTGCATTTCCTTAGTTCCACTCCATCAGGATAGGGCCTGGGCAAGGGTGATGGTTGCGTGGTGTTCTCGTATGGAAAGAGAAATGTTGTGCAAATGGGTAGGGGTTTCTGTGATTGAGAAGAGAGCAGAGTTCTTTAAACCATTATTATGAATAAGGGAGCAAGACTCCACTCGCTCTGCTAACAGTTAAATACTTTTGGCTGTCTGCCAGCATCCTTCAATATTTCTTTGAAGCTTTCTTTTACTGACTACACTAGAGTAATTAGGGTGGACCTTTTCATCTTTACTTAAACACACACACACACACACACACACACACACACACACCCCAGTACATTTTGTTCTGACATATGCTTGCTAGAGCCCTTCTTCTGAGACCATGGATGGGTTATATCAAGGAAAGGTCTTAGGGTGGGGCAGCTCAACTCCTTTGAGCTCTTTGGTTTCTGAATCTCTGTCTTTAAATGTTTCCCTAGTAGATCTGTAATTGGGAATGTAATTGGTAATTGGGAGCTGATTAAATTTTACAAAGACACTTCTTTCCTGGGGACAATTAAAAATGGACTAAAATTCACCTTATCTGGTCAGATAGGCAGTTGTAATTTTTGCCTCCCAATTTGGCATTTTACCTGATTATAAGATATTTCTTTGGGAAAGATAAAAATTAAACATTTCTAAAGTTAAGCATAAAGTGGGTAACTCCTCTGGATTGCATATTTTATAATATGTATATATTTATACATATTATACATATATATATACATATTATAAAATTTACTGAGAAAATTTCCTCTCAAATTATGGTCAATACCATAATACATTGATAATATTAATTGTATTCAAGAAACCCACCAATGCTATTTCTTTTATCTCCTTTTTCTCTCTAAGCTACTAAAAATATTTAAACCATCACCACCTCTATCACCAGATAAGAAAATCCTTGGAAATGAAACTTCCTTTCTCTTGGAATATTGCATACTCTGCATTAATATATTCACTACGTTGTTTTCTAATGTTTGGATTTAATTCATTTGGTCATCCTATGTGGAAAGTTAGAAAAAAGCTATTGAAGATAAGCAAAAAATATGTAGAGGAGATTATTATTATTTTTCCTTATGTGATGCTGAGTAAACCATACAATTTTTATTATACTTGACTTTATGTTTATGATCTATTATAGAATCATGTTGATCCCTAAACACATTGTGTGACAATGGTGACAAATCTGGTTTTGTCATTACACACAACAATCAGGTCCACATTATTAATTACTATGCTTGTTCCAAGAAGAAATGTGAGTTTAGCCAATCTCATAGCGTGATGCTGTTCCTTTAAAGAAGAATTCTTACTTCCCCTCCATGCATATTCAGGTATCTGAGAAATGGTCTGGTAGCCTCACACAAATAACTAACTAAAGTGCAAGGTCATTTTTGGTGGAAGGAAAATAGACTAAAGGAAGAGATCAGGGGGGAATTCCAGGCTGTAACTCTCAGATTCCTCAGGAAACAAATGTCAGCTCTCTTCAGAATCTCGAGGTACTCTAAGGTGGCAATGTTTTAAAAGAGCAAATGAGACCTGTAGAATTTTACTCAGGAAAGCAAACTACAGCACACTTGTTTTGCTAATTGAAGAAGTAGATTTTCCACCAGCAGGTGGAGGGACGCTGTTGCAAGGGTTGGATGCAGACACAGTGCCAACATACTTTACTATTGGCAGCTGGCTGGAAATCAACATGTTTTTATTGATATGTTCATTAAAATTCATTTTCTCTGGCACAAAAGCCACTAAATTTGTGACTTTCATATTCCAAAGCTGGTTGATTATAACCTCTAAGATCTCCTCCTCGGTGGTAGCATTGATTTTGACAAGGAGGTGAGGGAGATGGCTGCGTTTCGGGGCTGGATTGTACTGACCATGGCTCTGTCCCACTTGCCTTCATGTATTAATGGGACCAGGACTGCCGTAGACATGGAGCTGTTTGAGAACAAACAATGAATGTCCCTGAATGATGTAACATTTGAATGGATGCAGTGGGTAGAGTTTGTGGGCTTGATTCTGGCCCTTCACCAGGAAGAACATGAGAGTTCACAATTAGAATGTCAAGAAATGAAAATTGTCCTCTTGTTTAACTTACACAGAGAAAACTGCCAGGAAAACTCTGCTTTTTGCTGTAAAAAACAACAACAACAACAAAAAAAAAACAGCATTTAGTTGCCAACCTTGGGATGTCTTTATACTTTAAAAAGTACATTAGTTAATATTTACTTTTAGTAAACAAAAATATTACAGCATTAACATTTTTAAAGGCAAATAAATAGCTTCAAAGTTCAAGTTTTCTCAACTAAGATATTTCAAGAAAATTTAGTATCCATCATTTTGAGTAAATTGAGAACCATCTGGGTGGTAGCTATGTCAATGCTTTCTACTGAAATCACGTTAACAACATAAACACCATGAACACTAAATATCAGGGAACTCATCTAATAAATCGATTGTCCAGGACTCAGATTTAGCCCTCTGTTTTCAAAACCAATTTTTACCCTACCATACTATACATGTGTGTAGATGTGTGTGGTATATATTTTGTGCTGCTAAAGTTTATTGGCTATCATTTTATTCTACATTTTTGCATTTCCATTTATGAGTGAGGATGAGCTATAACTTTTTGTCTTGTGCTATTCCTGTCTGACTTGGTATCAAGTTCATATGAGGTGGCTAATGATGTCTTGCTTACGGTTTTCTGTTACGTTCATTTTAACTGTTACATAGTATTATTATTTTGTTTCTATATTTTTTAGTGCATTATTCTGTTTTTATCTTTTTTTTCCCCCTCAGAGTTAGGACTTTTAATTTGTCCCAAAATTGCTGAAGCAAAATCATAATAAAACACTCTGCTTTCTTTTATAACCCTACAAGGCCAAATGACAACAACAACAACAAAACGCTATTTGCAGAAAAAAAATGATTTTGTACATGGGAAGAAACCACATAAATTCAAAACTTGCAGATAAGGTTAGCTCTATCACTCATCTCTTTAAAAAGTTTATATGAATATACAGTCAAAACCAACAGAGTAGTTCCCTTGAAATGTTATCTATATGAATTGCCAAGGAGACCACAGGACTGTATGCTGTCTTGGAATGTCCTTAGAAGGCTCTGTCATTGATCAGGTAACAGAGTAAAAACACTAGAGTCCTTTCTTTCAAATGGAAGAGGAAAAGACAGGGATAGAAAAACTATTCAAACTTCCTCTTCTTTCCTTGTGGCTTGTGACCTCCTCTTCCTCCTCTGCTTCCTCGGAAGCTTCCTTATCCTTCCAAAGCCTCCCTGGCCTCTGCCACCAGAGCCACCTCAGCCTCCCCTGTCACTGCCTTGGCCCCCAGCTCACCTCTGCCTGTGCCGTGAACCCTGAAGCCACCTTCACTCTTAGTCTTGGCCCAGTCCAAAGTAACTTTTTCTATCAACTTCATCATCTCCCATGGCCTCCTGGTGGCTTTGGCATCTTCGTCTGTGTTGAAGTCTACAAAACCAAATCCTTTGGAAGGTCCAGTCTTCCGGTGGGTGACTATCCTTGCTGTAGCAGAGCCACCAAGTGACTCCTGTAATGTCATTTGTGTAGTTTCTTCAGACAGACCTCTGACAAACAGTTCTACATGGCTGGCTTCTTGCATTAGGTGCCTCTAGGTCTTTGCAACTGTAGCCTGATTGCTCTACTCTCAATTTCTCTTTTATTACTGGAATTTAAAGCTTCTTTAACATCTTCGAATTAAGCAAATTCTATACATGCATACCCTTTAGATTTGCCAGTGTGGTTCCGGGGCACTTTGATAAAAGTTGCGATCTCAAATACTTCCTGAAGAATGTCTTCTATTGAACTGTAGAAGGGGTTGTTTAAAACCAGAGTTTTTGATTCACCTCTCCAAGTGTTATTCTTTCCACTTCTGTAATCTTGACTTTGACCTTTCTCTCCAGTATAGTACAGGAAAATGGACCACCCATCTATCTCTGCTCTCTGCTTTTCTTCCAATGTTTTCTCCGCATCAGCTTGTCTTAAATTCGAGATAAGCAACCCTTTTACTCTTTCCACACTTGCTGACTAATCTGATCTCCATAGCATCTTCAAGCACTTCTTTTAATTTGTCTCGAGTAACTTTATAAGGTAGAACTATAGTCAAAAGTGTTTTTACATCTCTATCTTTTTTACTGTCTTTTCTAATTTAATTTCATTGCCAAAGACTTTTAAACCAGTGAATTCAAAGGCTTTTCCAGGTCTTCAACAAATTCAAAACCCACACAGCCAAACTTCCTAGACACAGCAATTCTGACACCACAACAGCAAGATCGTTTTTAGCAAAAGTGTCACTGATATCAGGTTTTAATTCAGGAGCAGATTTGTTGAAGTTCATGGTTCCAACAAAGAGATTGAGAGATGCAGTTGGTTCTGTGCCTTTTGCTTTCTGTTTCTTGGTTTCAGGGGCTGCTTTCTGCTTGGCCATTTCCTTCTTTCATTTTCCAGGTGCTTCTTTGACAGGCCTGCCTCCTCTTCATCTTCTTCACCTTCATCCTCATCATCTTCTTCATCATCCTCTCCATCTTCGTCCTCAGCAGTGCCCTTGACCTTCACAGGAACAGCTTAGCTTTTGCAGGAGCTTTCTTGCCTTTGGCTGCTATAATCTCCATAGATTCTTCTTCAGAGTCATCTTCTTTGTCGTTGTCATCCTTCTCATCATCTTCATCCTTGTCATCTTATTCCTCCTCTTCTTCATCCCAGGCAGGAGCAGCAGCAGTGGCTGCTTCCATCAACTCTGGCTCAGATTCATCCTCATCTTTGCCCTCATCCGCCTCCTCACAGCCATCATCTCCCTCTTCACTGTCTTTCTTTCTTCTTGCCCTTCTTGCCCTTCTCTGCTCCCGTGACTGGGGTGGCTGCTTCCTTCTTAGCAGGTGTTGCTACCAATGCTTTGCTTGGTGTGGCTCCCTTCTCACCAGGTGTTGCCACCACTTTGGCTGGTGTCACTGATACCTTTTTGCCAGGATTGTCAACTGCTTTCTTGGCTGGCATGGCAACTGCCACCTTTTTTGTTGGGGAAACCATCACCTTATTTGCTGGATGGTTTTGTTTTTTTTTTTTAAATATTTTATTGGGGAATTGGGGAAGGGGAACAGTGCTGGGGAATCAGAGGAAGTGGAAGAGACAAGTTGCTGTCCTTTTGTTCTTCAGTCTAGTTGTGGAGGACGTCGCTTCACTGGCCCGTGTTGGTATTGTGATCATTGTGCTCTTCCTGGGTGAGGCAGTCGGTCGCCGGCCTCTGGACGGCCGCTCACTGCAGCTCTTGACAGCCCACTGCAGCAGGGGCTGCAGCCCACACTGTCGCTGGTGACTCATGGCAGCCCAGCTCCAGGTCGAGCTGTTTGTTATTCACCATCTTAGCTGTAGAGGGCGCAGCATCACTGGCCCTCATGTGGGATCTGAACTGGGGCCTTATTGCTCAGAGTTGGCGTCCCAAGCCAGGTCTTAACCAACATGCTACTCGGCCAGCCCTGCTGGATATTTTTAACACTTGAGTTGAAATTTTAATCACTCTTTTTCCTCAGTCTTTATTTTTATTTATTTTCTTTCTTAAATAGTTTTTTTTGAGTTATATGTTTACTACTGGGTATTACTTTAGCTGCATTTCACAGTTTTCAATAAGTACTTTCATTATTTGTATTTATTTATTTCAAGTTTGAAATGTTTTATAATTTCTACTATTTTCTTTTTCAATGAGTTATTTAAACATCTGTTTAAATTTCCAAATATATGGGGAGCTTTGTTTTTTCATTGCTGAATTCGACTTTATGTTTCTTTGTCTGAGAATATGATCTTTGTGATTTAAAAAAAATGTCTTAATTTATGACCTACTGTATGGGTCACATGTTTTGTAAATGTTCCATGTGGGCTTCATAATAATGCATATTTTTTATGGTTAGTTCAGAATTTACTTAAATATAAATTATATATACACAGTTTTATCACAGACATTAATTTATCAATATTCATAATTTTATTCATAAAACTTTTATATTCTTAGTATTTTTTCTCTGCTCCTGAGAGGAATGTATTAAAATATTCCACTATAATTTTGTTATAGTGATATTTTCTCTTATAATTCTGTCAGTTTCTGCTTTACATTTTTCAATGTTATGTTGTTAAATGCATAAAGTATGTAGTATTACTTATTTTGCATTAATGGTTTCTTAACCTTAAGTTATATTTTAGTGATTTTATAATATAGTGAGAAAAGATATTAGAATTAGTAAGGAACTATAGTTAATTAAAATTAATTATGTCTTGCCTGCTAAGTTCTTTTCCATTCCTTCATTTTCAGTTTTGAGTAAGGTTTTAATTATTTAAGCCAATCTGGTCATCTGATGTAGGATGAGTTTTCTTTGTTCACATTAATCCTAATTACTGATGTATTTGGATTTCTACCATTTCATATTTTCTTTCCTCCCCTCTTCCTTTTTCTGACTTGTTTTGCTGTGATAAAGTTTTCTACATTTCCTTTCCCTCATCCTATAATAATTTAAAGCTATTAGCAGCATCTGTATCTGCATTGATTTTTATTTTTAATTTGTTTGCTGTTTATGTTTATTGTTTATCCTTAATTTTAACACATATGCTTAATTATAAAATATTTTAACAAATTCACAAATTATTCAATAGTTCTTATCACCTCTAAAACACAAAAAAAGGACCTTAGCTTTTTTTGGCTACCCATTAAACAACCTCCTCCCCCTCCCCCTATTTTGTACTGCTAATTAGAAATTTTTCTAAAATTAAAAAGTGTAAGCAAGTACCATGATTATATATTAGAGTGTATTACTAATCAAAGTTGCTAGCTTATTGTATCAAGATTTGCATTCAGCTTTATTTCTTACATCCATTTCTTCCTCTGGAGTATCTGTTAGTGATGAAGATCTATGGGTGATAGCTCTCTTTTTATGTGTCTAAAATGACTTATTTTGGGCTCATTCTTGAATAAGATTTATATATAAAACCTATGGTGACTTCTACCAGCATTTGAAGATGCTATTCTATTGTTTTCCTGGCATCTGTTATAATGCTGATAAGAAGCCAAATTGCCTTTTCCTTATTGTTTATTTTTTCTTTCATAGCATTTAAGATTTTGCTTTTTCTCTTATTTTCCATAGTTTCACTACAGTATATCTAGGAGTGGATTTATTTTTATATATCTTACTTGACACTCTGAATGTACTTCAGAACCCAGGACTATTGTCTTTCATTCTGAAAAATTATCACCTAATATTTCTTCAAAATTTGCTACTTCTATCTGTGCCATACTGCAGGAAAATCCTTCAATACCATTGCTCAATTCATAAATCCTTTCTTCATCTGTATCCAGTCTACAATATAATTTGCCATTTGAATTCTCTAATTTTGAAATTTCTTTATCTTAAATGCCTTTATTTTTCATTTCTAAAACATCTGTTTCTTCCTATATTTTTAAAAATCCCATCATTTTTTTTCTTTTAAGTGGATATTAATCCTTCATTCATCTCTTTAAGTGTCCTAAATATATTGAAATCTTTGTTAGGCTGTGAATATGAATTTCTCCCATGAATTAATGTTTTGATTATATTGGTTAAACTCATTGACTTTCTTAGTATTAAAATTTTCCATCATGTGTTTTGATATTTTGGTTTGTAGACCTATTTTGAGTGGAAGGTTAAGTGTGTCATTTGTTGTCTCTGTCTCTCTCACTCTCTCCTTATTCTTTTATAAGTAGTATGATGCTTCTTTCCAGTCTCTCCAGCCTTAGAAAAGGCGGAAATTCTGTAATATGTATCTGATAACACAGATGAACCTTGAGGACATTAAGCTAGGTGAAATAAGCCAGTCACAGAAGGATAGACACTGCATAATTCCTCAAATGAGGAATCTAAAATAGTCAAATACATAGAATCAAAGAGTAGAATGGTGGTTTCCAAGGGTTGAGGCAAAGGGGAAATGAGGAATTGTTACTCAATCAGAATAAAGTTTCAGTCAAGCAAAATAAATGTTTTTGAGACCTGCTATACAATACTTCACCTAGAGTTAACAATACTATGCTGTATACTTAAAATTTTGTGGGAGGGTATATCTCATGTTAAGTTTTCTTATTAGCATACTAAAATAAAATGTAAAAAAGTATTTCTTGCAAAGTAGTTCTATAAAATGAGATTAACATACAGTTCCTGGTCCATGGTATTACTAAATAAATGTTTGTTTCATTTAAAAAAAAAATTGAAACAACATTAAAAAGTAAAAACAATCTTGCCACACCTCCTACCTCAAGTAATGTCACCTTGTTGGCTGAAGTCTACCTACTTTCCAAATCTGACAAGCACAGGAAATGAGAGCTATTTATTTTTCTCCTACTTAGATCCTCATTTATGGAAAAAAAATTTTTTTGACACTAGATCTTTCCAAAAGGCTAAACATAAAAAAAATAGTACCAACTCCATTAAAAATTTTTTACCAATATTTATATGCATAGTTCCATATCCAGTTTACACAGAATTTTCTATATATCTAATTTATGTTTCATGACAAATCTATTTAAGATTTCAAACATTGCATCACCATTGTTTCTTCAGCACTGCTCATGAACAGAGCTGAACTACCCCTGTTTCCTGAGTACTCTTCTGTCAAGTGTATGTCTTTATGTAACCCAATCAAATTTTGACAATGAGGACCTTATCTCCATCAGACTTACGCATAAATCCAGCTCTCTTAGATGTCCTATTTTTCCCTCTTCACCTTTTCTCCTCCTGGCTATCCTAAGATATGTCTAGTTTTACTAAAAGTCAATTTTTCACAAACTTCTGAGTATAGTGTAGCCTGTCCAGGATGGCAGCCACTTCCAAGCTCAATGTTTTTCATATTAATTATCTTTAACCATACTTAGTTTCATGAAATTGAAATGAACATAGGAGGAGAAAAAGACCTTGGGGTGAATTTTGGAGCCGTAGACCTCCCTTATCCATGGTTTCACTTTCCAGCATTTTAGTCAATTGCAGTCCAAAAATATTAAATAGAAAGTTCCAGAAATAAATAATTCATAAGTTTTAAATTGTGTGCTGTTGTGAGTAGCATGATAAAATCTCACACTGTCCCACTCCATCCTGCCTGGGACATGAATCACCCTTTGTCCAGCATCTCTGTGCTGCATATACTCCCTCCCTGTTAGTTACTTAGTAGCCTTTTTTGGATATCAGATTGACTGCTATGGTATCACAGTGCTTGTGTTCAATAACCTTTATTTTACCTAATGATATCTCATTCACCTTACTTCATCTAATCATGCCGGCATTTTATCACCTCACATTATCACAAGAAGAAAGGTAAGCACAGCACAAGATATTTTGAGAGAGAGATGGCATTTACATAACTTTTGTTAGGATATAGTGCTATACTTGTTCTATTTTATTATTAGTTATTATTGTTAATCTCTTACTGTGCCTAATATATAAATTAAACTTTATCATAGGTATGTATGAATAGGAAAAAACAGTGTGTATAGGTACTATCCACAATTTCAGGCATTCATTGGGAATGTTAGGATGTATTCCCTGCGGATAAGGTGGGGACTACTATACATTATAGTTTTTAAGAAATAGCAATAGTATTGTCTTATTTAGAAAAAAAAATTTTAATTGGTTTAACTCATTCAAAAGGTCTACCAAGTTCTCTTGTGATATATGTTTGATATGAAAATGGCAAGATGATGAGTTGTAGGCCCAGGTAACCAGAAGTGTTGATGGTTGAGCTTGTATTTTTGGCTTCACTGTTGATTGGTCTATAAGAAGACCAAAGTGATCGTCAACGCAAAGATAGCCCAAATGGTTAGATATGTGGTCAATTCTAAAAGATGTTGTGATGAGGACTGAAAATCGAGAGAGGAACTTCAGTAGATTATGTCATTGAGAATAAATTACGAGCACAAATGCACCTACAGTAGTCTCAGGGATGTGTTTCACTTTTCAGTTCTGTGTTTGTTATTTTTGGGGGCTGCTGTTACAAAAATACCATAACTGAGGTGATTTATAAACAACAGATATTTATTTCTCACAATTCTTTTTTTTTTTTTAATTGGGGAATTGGGGGATGGGAACAGTGCTGGGGAATTGGGGGAAGGGGAACAGACAAGTTGCTGTCCTTTTGTTCTTCAGTCTAGTTGTGGANTGGGGGATGGGAACAGTGCTGGGGAATTGGGGGAAGGGGAACAGACAAGTTGCTGTCCTTTTGTTCTTCAGTCTAGTTGTGGAAGACGTTGCTTCACTGGCCCAAGTTGGCACCATCATTGCGCTCTTCCCAGGCAAGGCAGATCAGTCGCTGGCTTCTGGACAGCCATTCACAGTGGCTGCTGGCCGCTCACGCTGGCTGCTAGCTACACATGGTAACCCACTGCAGCAGGGGCTGCAGCCTATGCTGTCACCAGTGACTCCTGGCGGCCCAGCTCCAGGTTGAGCTGTTGTTCAGCATCTTAGCTGTAGAGGGCAGTGTCACTGGCCATCATATGTGGGATCTGAACCGGGGCCCTCTGGCATCCCAAGCCAGCTCTTAACCAATGCACCACTCGGCCGGCCCAATTTCTCACAGTTCTTGAGGCTGGAAATCCAAGATCAGGGTGCCAGCATGTTTGGGTTCTGGTGAGAATCCTCTTCCAGGTTGCAGTAGATTTCCATTGTATCCTCACATTGTAGATTGCAGAGAGAGAAAGCAAATTCTTTTGTGACTCTTATATGTCTTATTAATGGGGGCTCCAGTCTCATGAACTCATGTAATCTTAATTGCCT
The DNA here is from genome assembly GCF_001890085.2 of Hipposideros armiger. NCBI lineage: Eukaryota > Metazoa > Chordata > Mammalia > Chiroptera > Hipposideridae > Hipposideros > Hipposideros armiger. The sequence goes on from NW_017731609.1 coordinate 249,751, forward strand.
CCCACCTCCTAACACTATCACGTTGGAGAGCAGGGTTTCAGCATAGGAAGTTTGGAGGATGAAAACATTCAGTCTATAACAGTGTTGTAAAAGTTTTTAAGAAAGATGTTACAGGATACGATGCTCTGCACAGAATGATTAGATAGGGAGTGTGTAATCTATACATTCTTTGAGGCTCATTCATGTCAGTCTTTGCTCCTCAAGTGTGGAGAACAATAGCTAGAATATAGCAATAGTTTATAATGACTGAAAGGTAGATTCCCAGGAATGGAACAGTATGGACCTGGATTCTTGACGTTGCAATTGCTCCTCTGAATTTCTAGCATAACAGAGAAAAATTATCCTTGGCCAGGGACTTGAATTTCTTTGACAACCTCATACCCTTTCTGACAAGTTAAAAACATATTCTTGCATATTTGATAGCCTGACCTTTGGAAATTTTATTTCTCCTATTAAAATATTAAATGATACTATATTTCATTTGATCTAATTGAATATAGCAGAAGATTTTCCTAAACATATGTAAGAAATAAAACTTTTCTCTGAACATGATATTATTCTACTGACTTAAAAAGCCACTCAGGGACGTGAATATTATTATAGACTCTTTTCTGGAGAAATTTTATAAGTACCAAAGCCATTAAAATGATTAATATTTCCTCTTGGTTTCTGCTCTTTCTGCAGCTGTCTTGGATCCTGAAAACAGCCATACTGTTGAATCTAGCTACTAAAAAGTAAAAAATGCATCATAAACCTGTCCAGAAGAAGAAAGTCCTGAAATAACTCTTGCACTTTCTATCTATTGCTACTCCTTTTTTCTTTCCTTCCTTTCAAGAAAACAAAAACAATACTTTGGAACAAATTGATTTTATTAGATAACACATTGATCATACCCTTAGCCTAGGGTTAGAGCATAACTTTAAAAACAATAATAACTAAGGCAATCATCTAATTTTACTGAAATAAAACTGAAAATGTACACCCGACAAAATCATCCCTGAGACTATTTTAGGTGTATTTGTGCTTGTACTTTATTCTCAATGACATAGTAATCTACTAAAGTTCCTCTCTCAATTTTTCTCTTTGCAATCTGGAAGAACAGATTCACCAGTGATTGTGCTCATTTATAAAAGCATCCAAAACAAAATTGAACCCCAAGGCTGATAAGCTATAAAGATGCTGATCAGATCTGAGCAGAATGGACCATGCTTTGGGGCTCACTCAGCTAAAGATGGTTCTAGAAGACTGATGGCTTTATATACACAATTACAAACACCACAGCTCTGTCAGATGAATGGAAACTCATGAAATATGGGGCAGCCCTTTATTAAGTAAAGAATGACATTTTGTAAAATACTTCTTAAGATTTAGTATTTTTGGAGGTAATTAAATTCCCAACATTCTTTGGTAGAAGACATAAATAACATTACAAGAGAGAACAATCCAATAGTGTATACATGTATAGTTCTACAAAACAAAGATTAATTTATTTTTTTAATGGCTCAAGCTTAAAGAGATAAACCTTGTCAAATTTATATAATTTTTATCTATAACTAGTAGAAGTCATAATCAGTAAGAAATTAGAAATGTTTTTCTTTCCAGAGTTTCTAGCCAAAGAGAGTTTGAATATAAGGAAACAACTTGAAATTATTGTGTTTTCCCAAAACACAGATAGCTAAAATATGTAGTTATACTGAGGCAGTATATTAAAAACAATATTGACTTTCAATTTGGAATGAATGCACATTTATCAGGGATGGTGTTAGTCCATGGGACCAGGTTTAGAAAGATTTGCTCTTGGTTATTATGTCCTAGCAAGCCCCTATGACTTTTCAGATTTATATTTTGTGAAATGATCTTGAATCTGCATTTCTGAACATACTTTTTGCCAAACTGAAGTTTTGTTCCTTGATTAAATGAATAAGTATGAAAGCCAATTTAAAGTTTCCTAGATTCTCTAGATTTTATTGCATAGTTCTACCAGTGAAACAATGATGAAAATTTATGATCATTACCTAGAGCGGCCTCATTTATCTCTTCTGCTCTTAGCTTCTCTATGAAGAACTATGCTCAGTTTATGCAGAGCCCCAGAATTCTCATGATTTCTCCCAGTTTCCCACAAAAATAAATTTACTCAGATCCTTTATTTGCACAGATATATACATAAATAATAGCCCCTTCTTCTTGTAGTAATAAGAAAATGAAACTAGAATCATGTAGGTCCTTAAACACCAAAATTAACAAATTTTGATAATCTCAGAGAACAATCTGAATTAAAATAAGGAAAATTAGATATATTCTAGTACATGTCTGAAAACTGGTTTTGTTTTTTTTTTTTGAAATATACAAATTGTTTTATTGCTGTGCAAATTTAATTTGAATTAAAATGTCAGAACAAGGATATTTAAAACAGACTGGCCACTAATATTTTCAAGGCCCCAGGCAGGGGTACATAAAGGGAAGCCTACACACCCTATCTGTAAATATTTAAAAGTCATGAATCAAACTAACAGACTCTCAAATGAATATGTCCTACCCTCCTACCATGACAAATATAAGTTAAAACAACTGGCAGGCAAAATTTGAGTTTAAATTCTAGAACTCCTAGGATATTGTGCTACAACGTGTTGCCCAGGAGGGCAGCCAAGGGCCTCTGGTCTGTAACCACTGTCTCCTCTCCTATCCTGTCTTCTTGTTGCGTATTGAAAATCCCACAGGCGTTTGTGCCGAATGCTGGTCTGCATTCAAAACACCATTTACACTTCAAACAATTTTAACCAACCTTTTGGCACCTGTTCAGCCTAGGGGTGTACGTATTCATGATGCAGTAAATTTGGGTTGAATGAGGTCAATGGATCCAACATGTGAGCTCTGGGTCACGTGAGGAGAGACTTCAGGGTACCAGGTATCCTGAATGTGACCTAGAAGGTGGGTGAGAATACTGAGTAGCCAGGGCCCCTTTTGCCCTATAGGCTTATTGCTCACAAGAAGGTCATGTCTTGAGAAGATTTTCAAAAGCTCAGGGGCCCTTTTTTCCCAGGTATAGAGATAATATTGACCTAAGTTCTTGATCATGCATTAAAGTGCAGAATCTAACTCAAACAAAACCATTTATCCATTCTATGTCTATAAGTTTTTATAAAGGATTTTGAAAAAAAAATTTATATCATACACACACACACACACACACACACACACACACACACACACACTACAGAGGGGGCCAAAAAAATGTATACACATTTTAAGAAAGGAAAAAACTGTATTAAAATACTCAATATATACTGATAACAAAAGATGATTACAAGTCATGTATATGCATTTTTTGGGCACCCCCAGTATATGTACAATGAAACAAAAAATAATCAGCATTTAATTTGGAGGGGAAATTGGGAGTTATTTACACAATTTGAGAATACATGGTCTGACAATTACGTTTGAGGACTAATCCTAGAAAAAGTGCTACATACCTCATTGCTGAATATCACTATGGCCACCGTGTAAATGCTCCTCTTGGGAAACTATGCACTGATGCCAGCGCCTAGTCCACACTTCAAAGCAATTTGGAGCTCTTTTTTCTGGAATGGCTATGAGAGCTGTTGTCATATTACCCCTGATGTCCTGAATGTCATCAAAATGACTTCCTTTCAATATTTCCTTTATCTTAGAGTAAAGAAAGAAGTCATTGGGGTCCAGATCAGGGGAGTAGGGAGGGTGTTCCAATACAGTTATTTGTTTACTGGCTAACAACTCCATCACAGACAGTGTCGTGTAAGCTGGTGCATTGTCGTGATGCAGGAGCCATGAATTGTTGGCGAAAGTTCAGGTTGTCTAACTTTCTCAAGGAGCCTTTTCAGCACTTCCCAATAGTAAACTTGTTTAACTGTTTGTGCAGTTGGTACAAATTCATAATGAATAATCCCTCTGATAGCAAATAAAATTAGCAACATCAATGCAACAAGTTTGAGAACTTAATTGTCAGCCTCATATATATTTTCCAGTGATATTTAAACTCGCCGTGGTTTGTTAGAAAAGGGGAAATTTATAATAAATCTATAGTTTAGGTTTGGAGGGATGTGTGGTAGACAGAATGTTTGTCTTCCAAAGAAGTCACATCCTAATCTTTGGAACCTGTCAATATGTTGCAAAGAAGAATAAAAATCTGGTCAGGATTAAGGTTGATAATCAGCAGACCTTAAAATAGGGAGATTATATCTTATTATCCAGGTAGCCTCAACGGCTACTTAGGTTCTTAACAACGGCTGAAGATAAGCTAGAGTGAAGCAATTGGAGATCTAAGAAAGACTCAACTTGCCATTGCTAACTTTCAAGATGGAGGGAGGGATCCGCAGCCAAGGAATGTGGTGGTCTGTAGAAACTGGAAACGGCAAAGAAACGGATTGTTCCCTAGAACTTTCAGAAAGGGATGACAGTCCTACTAACACCTTGATTTTTAGTCCAGTGAAACCTGTACCAATCTCTGGCTTCCAGAGTTCTATGATAATGAATATGCATTGTTTTCAGGAATATATTACAGCAATAGAAAACTAACACTAATACCTAATTAGAAAACTAAAACTAATATCTCAGCCCAATGTGATGCTTTGAAAAGCTTAGACTGTTACTAAAATCTTAATAATTTATAGAATTAATGTGTCCTATGTTCTTAATTAACATTTCTTAAAAATACAGATGAATTTACATTAGGGTAAAACATGTTGTCAACTGCTAGGTTTAAAATTATGTCATGATATACTTATCATAGTATACATATATGCTAATTAGGCTTGTGGAGACTGTGTAGCCATAGACATATTAGTTGAGTTATTTTCATTGATTATCCCACAGGAAATTTTAACTTAAATTTGGATCCCTGAGTCTTAAAATATCTTCAAAAGATTCTTCTATGATGCTACAGGTGCATTAAAATAATAAATACTATATTTAGAAACTTCTGAAGGCAATGAAATTGCCATATCCATTAGATCCATTTATAGAACTTTCTAGAGTTGTGATAAATTCAAATGAGTTCAATATTTTGACTGTTTACCATTATCTGGCCAAAGCATACAGCTTACTTTCAAGGAAAGCTTATTTAAATGCTACTGAAGATGTAATTCAATTAAGAAAAAAATAAGTTTAGCCAAACACAGAATAAAGAAGAAATCTCAGTAGTCTTTGGAAGACCTCAAATACACACTGTCTGTCAATCCTAAAGGAAAAAAATGGTCCAAGTTTTTAACATGGATAATGAAAAGCAGCACTTCACTGTGATGTTCTGTGTAAGCGCAGATACTGGATGGAGAAGAATTTTTCTTTTTTTTTTTTACGAGAAAAAGATTTGTCTCAAGTGGATTTGTTCATGGCGTCTTGGATCATGACTAAAGAAGAAGAAAGTTTTAGGAATTTGTGATTAATATAGCCTATACTTTATTAATTAAAAGACATGTATACTTAAAATATTGTCACATTTTCCTGAAAAGCTATTATTGAATCATATATAGATATGGGTGTTTGTATACACATATATTAAAATTTTGTACAGAGAATTATGGAGTTAAAGGAGGACAAAAAGTAAAATATCCAAACAGTTTTTAATTTCTGCTTGACCTGGCATGTACAGATTTCTAAAAAGAGCACAACAGGCAGTGAATAAAATAGTAATATAAAATGTAGATAAAAATATAAAGCAGTAAAAACAGATATCCATTTAAGACTTTGTTCTCTAATCAAGTGTGAAAATCAAAGAATTCATATTAACAAGAAACAGACTGAATTCACTGTCAAAGGCATTTCTTAAACTGAATTTTCCTTACATCAGGTGGCTTTCCCTGCCCCTCCTCCCACTTTTTTTTTTTTTTTTTGTTAATCAAGCCTAAGGAAACCTGGAGTGAAGTTCTCTAATAACAAAGTATAATGGGCCTCCTACATGCTGTAT
>NW_017731609.1:258098-262684 GCF_001890085.2 Hipposideros armiger
TGGTGCCAACTTGGGCCAGTGAAGCAACGTCCTCCACAACTAGACTGAAGAACAAAAACGACAGCAACTTGTCTGTTCCCCTTACCCCAATTCCCCACCGCGGTTCCCATCCCCCAATTCCCCAATAAAAATCTTTTAAAAAAATTATTTTAAAATAATGATTCTGATGTTGAAAGGGTATGATCCAGATAATTGTTTCAGTTCTCCCTTTCATTTGCACATGCAGCAGGAACCTGAGAGTGCTGGTTGGAACTCCCGGAAGAGTTGCAGAGTTTCTGTGTGCTGTCAGTTCGCTGTTGGGTCTGATTCTCATCTGACCTAGACGTGGAGGCTGCAGGAAAGAGTCAGGGTGCTAGCTTCCCCTTTGTTTTGTAGGTGCTTCTTAGAGTTAGGGAGGAAGAGTGTTGTTTTACAAGGAAAACAATAGCACGGAATGTGGCTCATTGTACCAAGATCCACAAAATTTAGCTGGAAGTTCATATAGTAACAAATAATAGACACAAAGTTTTCATTATTTATTTATTTATTTATTTATTTAATAATTATTGCTCATCTTGGGTCTAGTATATAATTTCCATGTCTCAGTTACTTCATCTTTGAGAAAAGATAATAATACTTAATCTCAGAGAATGTTTTAAAAATGCTTTGTAATTCTTAATGAAATGTGTCAGATTAATGCAAAAGCTTCTGTTAGTCACTATTCATCATTCAATCATATTTTATCTTTGTTTTTTTCAGTAATAATCTATCTAGCTTCTTAACAGGCTGTAACAGAGGAGCAGTGAGATAGGGGGTAGAGGGTAAATATATTTTGTGCTTCACCCTGTTCTGTATAATTTGCTTATGTGGAATGTGTGTATGTGTAGTGGTTATCTTTTTAAAATTAAATTGTTTCAAACTAAAGTCACAATTCTCAGTGAATTATTAATTGAACAATGGAAAAAGGTATTTTATGCTTTCCCATTAGAATGCAATTACAATTGTATTCCTAATTTGAGTAATTTTGAAATAAGAAAATTAGTTTATTTATAATACCTCATTTTGCTAATCTGGTATTGTAACTACATTAAAAATATTTTCTTTATTGTAATAGTATCATGGGAGAGAGGGAATAATACATGTAGGTAAAAAAACTTGTAACCTGTGTTATTTACCAAAATAATTTTTTAAAATCTTGTTTTCTTTTGTTAGCTATGTCTTTAGGTCTGAAAGAAATATTAAAGTAGGGCTGTTTTAGTTTGGAATATGGTCAGTACACGATATTTGAATCCGCTTTAGGAAATAAAATCATTAAGAAATTTACATGAAAGATCTATTGCACATTTGTTTTTGAAGTGAGCAAAAACAAATCTGCTATTGCTGATACCACTTGAAAGCAGATTGAGGAAAACGGTGTGAACACTTTATTTCTTTTAACAGAAAACATTTTAAATGTTAGGGTTAAAAAACCTACTCAACATTTTTTTAACTGTTCTAGCTTCAATTCATAATTACAAGCTTATTCCAATTTCTGCATAATGAAACCACATTTTAGACCAACAGCTGTTATCTACTTCTTCTGGTAGCCTTGGGGTATGAATATTTTAATATTCATTTTCTATGTGCAGATAAACTAAATATTTCCTACTGGAAGTTATCAAATTAATCACAAAAGTCTTAGTTGCTGTTTTTTCTTCCATATAACTCATTTTTAAAAAACTCACTTTATGGCCCATTTTCCATAAACCTGAAAGCGTTTTTTAACAAAATGTACAAAGGAGAACATGGAGAAATCTATGAATATAAAGGATCATGGAAAAGATTAGAGCCATAGTGTTTTAGTGACCTCCCCGTTCATTCTCTTCCATCTTGTGCAAAGTCAGTATAAGCCTCAATATTTTGCTTATGGCAATGTTTTAATAGCTGGTTTTGTGTTGGAAGGCTGTGGTTTTCAATTACTAAAATGGTAATAGGTCTTCATATGCAAATGATGTGGACTAAAGGTAGATCCCCCTCCCCTCAATCTTTCAGCTCACTCACAAACACCATTATGATGCAGCATAAAACATGTGGCAGTTTTTGTTGGGGCAAAAGAAAAGTTCTGTAGCCCAGTAAAATCTAAAAGTGAAGCAGTAGATAAAAGGGTGGTGGCCAACATCTCCAAGGAAGTAGAAATAGATGAATTTGTAGCTAAGTTTGGTGGATGTCAGTATTAGGGATGGTCAAGATGTATTTTTCATATTTTTATGAAACCTGTGGTAAAATGTTTTCCCTTATTCTGCATTTCAACAGAATAATGCTACTTACGTGATACAATAAACAATATTTTTCAGTGGAAAATATAATCTCTACCGTTAGCTGGTCAAGATCAAATATCTCATTAATGTTAAACCATGACGATTTAAACATATTTGAGGCTTGAGCATGGTGATAGAAAGATAATGACTAGAAAAAAAAAGCCACATCAAATGCTCTATGTAGTGGTTTTCTAGTTACAAGGACAAACTTCTGTGAAAACTTATTTGGCCTTAGTGAGCACATATGTGATGATGTCCTATGTGATTTTCTTTTTGACTTTATGTTCTTGGCTCTTAGGATAACAGACTACAAACACTCAGGCTCAGTGTTTTTGAGAAACAGATGCTCCCTCCAACCCTCTTTCTTTTTAAAGTGGAGACATTTAAGAGGTCTTGATGGTGAGAAGAGATAGAAACTCCTAATCGTTTCCAGTATCAGTGCCAGCAAAAATTTTCATGCTCATCTCTTTGTGCATTCCTCCATCTGCCATATACACTTCCCTTTCTTCCCCCTACTTTTTTTATTATGACTTAAGAAGTCCCTGATTGATACTGAGGTAATTTTGCTTATTGTAAGTCTATTCTCATTTCCATTTTTTCCTTTGCCTTCATGTCTTAACAGTCACTTGCCTTTTCCTCTTTTGTTTCCAATGGAGTCCCAGCTTTTTTTGAAGATCTTTTTTTAATACTGCTCATTTGCCCCCATTCCTAATCTTTAAATGTTCCTCAAGTGCCTCTTTACTGACTTACCAAGTCAGATGCTACTCTGAAGTACTCCCCACACTTGACTTGTACCGTATTTGCTGGCGTATAAGACGATTTTTTGGCCCTGAAAAATATGCCTCCAAGTNTTCTGAATATATTGTTATATTTAAACGATACTTTCCCCCAAAGGGGCTCAATTAAAGAGTGCAAGATGTCTGTGCAGTGGAGCAGCTGTCTTCAAAGAAAGGTGTGCAGTTAATACAGATGGGTGAGATTCAGAGGGTAAACACACATCAGAACATTTCAGATACACTGTATCAAAAGTGTGGAGACAGTTGGTATCTGAAGTATATCTTTCTTCTGAGTCTTACTGGAGTTAAGAAATCATATGCTCTTGAAGACGGATGATTCCAGCCTGACCAAGTCCTCAGCCGAGACCCTTGGCCACACTGTCTGTTTGTTTATCACAGAGCGATGATGGTGTTGACTTACCTCAAATTTTTATGTGAATTGATATTAATATTTAATTTAATTTAAAAAATTAATATTTGTATGGTATTTTTTAAAATGTTAAACTTTAGTAGGCACACTAAGGGCTTAATGCTGTTATTATTTCTCAAGGCGTTTTTATTGCTATTTTCCAACAAAAATTACACAAAACTGTGGAAAAAATGATGTTCTATTCTTGCCATATAATTAATTATATGTTGGCATTTGGGAGGAGAAAGAAATCTACTTCAAAAACTGTTCATATTTCTTTAATGTTCTCTACTACCTTTATGTTGACATTTTATCTTGGAAAAGAAGTGTACAACTAGGAATTAAAAATATTTATATTGCTATTTATACTACCCATAAACTTCTAATTAAAACATCAATGGATTATGTAATTTAAGTAGTCAGAAATACTTATATACTTAGGTTAACTATTTTACAGTTTACTTACTCTGATTTTGGGAATGAATATACCCATTTTGTGTTTTATGGTTGCTTGTAATTCAGTTATAATCGTTTTTAGATCTAATAAAAATTTGGATTCTAATTTTTGTGTTATAATTTTATTAAAATGGACATGAGCGCATATTTTAAAGAAGTTACAATTTTCAAAGCTTCTCTCTTCTGCTTTGTATTAAGGAAAGCAGGAAAGTTATTATTATGAGCAAGTTATGAGCTGATGTATTGATAATAAAATAATAGATTACTTCCAATATTTAAGCTCAGTGTGTTTTCACGCTTGTCATTTGTTTATGAAAGGGATTTAGAAGCGTGTTTATCTACACCAAGTTATTGGCTATATTACTGAAGCCCAGTGGGCAGAGGGAGATTTTTTTCATTATGTGTTTTTTTGTGTCTCCTCACAGTGCTGCTACAGTTCCAGTCTCGGAACAGAACAAGCACTCACCATGCAGTTTTTAAAAGGTGTTACTATAAAGTGCAGCAAAGATGAACTTCTTCTCTTTTGCTCCTCTTCCAATTCAGCTATACTACCGTATTTGCCGGCGTATAAGATGATTTTTTTGGCCCTGAAAAATATGCCTCCAAGTGGGGGGTCGTCTTATACGCCAGGTACACTTCAGATAAACTGCCCATAGTGCTTGCCCCGTG
>NW_017731609.1:266419-341753 GCF_001890085.2 Hipposideros armiger
AAATCAAATCTGATATTGTTTTACCTTTTATTTGGTGTGTGGAAGGTGTGCGGAAGAGGGGGTAGTCTTATACGGCGAATATATAACAAACTCTGTATTTTGAGTGGACATGTTAGGGGGTCGTCTTATACGCCCAGTCGTCTTATATGCCGGCAAATACGGTATATTTCCGAGGACATTCCTAGCGTTTACTGAGCAATTGCTTTGTGGATACTACACTAAGCACTTTGCATGCTTTACTTCATTTGTTTGTTACAATACTTTAAGAGATGTCTATTATTATTTCCATGCAATAGTGAAGGAGAAAGAAGCTTACAGGGGGTTGGATAACTTTTCAAATGACAAATAGCTGTTAAGGCTACAGCTGGGAGACAGTCTTGGGTCTAGTTCAGAACCCATGCTCTTAGTCACTATTACCACATTTGATTCATATTTTTCTTCCTTACTCACTATCATTCTCACTAACATTCACAGTCCTTCTGCCAGTTCATCAAGTGATTGTTACGGACTCACAGTTTCAACATCTTCAACATTCCACTTTTACTGTACAGATGCCGTAGTCTAGAATTACACAGAATATTCACAACAGCTTTGTCTGTTAGTCTCCCTTCCTTCACCTCCATTGAACCTGCTTCTCAGTGTCTCTCACCCTCCTGACCCACAACCCCTTCCGCATTGCCATATCTTCTCACTTACTTGACATCATCTTCTCCCACTTGAACACTCTGGTTACCTCTAGCTTCAATGGTTCTCATCATCAGTCTAGACTCCTAAAGACACTTGATTTTAAACAAAGTTTCAATACCAACCCCCAATTTCAAGTAATTCCTGAAATTACTCTATCCACACCTCTGTTTAGATTACTAGGAGGAAAAAAGATTCCCAGGATATCTTCTAGTTGTAAATTCTGTGTCTAAAAAGACTTAAGACTTGACTGGCAGACATTGCATCCAGCTACACTCTGGCACTTGCTGCTTCTTGGAAGTTCTATTCTTCCCTGCATTCCTTATTGTTTTCACCTAAAGCCTTACTCCAAACTGGCTTTTGCTCCCTCCTTTCTCACAAGCCAACTCTAATCTTGGCAGAGAGATTCACTGTGACCTCCTTCTCCCAGTCATCTCTTCCTCTGTGGTAAGATCTCCTATTGAGTCCTGTTCACTGTGACAGTCATTATTCCCCACACGTATCTAGCTTTTGTCCAGTTTTTATTTTGAGATATCTCACCCTGAAGCTTATTGTTTTCCTTTATCATGATTTAAGTTATTCTTGTTACAGCAATTCCTTTCTCCTTTCCCTCAAACACACTTGGACTTTCCTTTCTTAAAAAGTCTTTGGTAACAGTCTACCTCTTCTACCCACCATTTTATTTCGTTTTGGTTTAATTGCCTGTTGTCTTACAGTTTTAAATGAATGTTCTTAACCCATTGTATGTCTCCTCTAATAATCATTCCTTCTTTAATTCCTTGAAGTTCAATTTATATGCAAAGCATTTGTTGAAATTACAATCATCGGTCAAGTTATTCTTGCTAGATCTTTCTTCTGTCCTCATTGTTCTTGATGTGTCTGTAGAATTTAATATAAGTAACTGCAACTTACTAAAACTTATTTTTTTCTTCACCCATAACAACATGGTAAAAGTTTTCTTCTCCCGAACACCAGCTATTCCTTTTTATTCATTCTTTTATATTTCTTAAAGGTTCATCCTGAGTTCTAATTTTCTGTTTCTATAATAGCTGTCTCATGGTTTAGCTCTAAATTCTGTAACATTCACTAAAAAAAATCATGATTTCCTTCCCCAATTCTTTAGTCACATGTGGCACATTTCCACTTGGTTTTCAAATAACCATTTCTTTAAGGTCTAGAACTGAAATCATTGAAAAGTTATATTTTATTTAATGATTTCTTTCCAGCATGTAGCAACTGCCTGGTACTTGGTAGCTACTCATATATTTAGTATAATAGTATTAGAAACAGACTTTACTGAGCAGCTACTATAGTGTCTTATAGACAATGGAATAGGCACTTTAGATATTTTATTTAATATTCTCAAAGATCTCTTGAGGATTGGCTTTGGGCAAACCTGATGATTGCTCAGCCCAACTGTTACCCACAATTCCTTTCTCTCTAGTCACATTCCAGTCAGAGGTGGCCCAGTGATGCAATTCTGGATAATAAAACATAAGTGTAAGTTTATAGGAGGGGTTTTCCAGGGAAGCTTTGTTTTTCCCTGGAAAAATAGACACGCTTAGCTCATATGCTTCTTTGCCCTGTGCCCTGCCCTTTACTGCTTGACAAAAACATGGACGTAATCATTAGAGATGCTGCAGCCAGATATTTGGTCCCTGTGAAGTCACAAGTATTAAGACAGAAGCAACAACTAAAGACCATGGAGGAAAAAGACAGCAAAGCCTGGGTTCCTAACAGCGTCTAGTTGCTCTTCTCTCAGATGTTACTTTTTTAGTAAGTGATACTGTCATCTTCCAGGCAGCTATCCCCAATTCTTGCATTTTCCTCTTTTGGCTACCCCGACATCTCATATCTGGATTTCTGCTTTTATTTCTTAACTAATCTGACTTCAGTCTCTCCTCATACAAACTCATTCTTGTTACTACTGCCAAGCAAAATTTACTTACAGAGCTCTGCTGTGACGTTAAGAATACAATGGAGGTGTTAGCTGATGCTAAATTGATCATCTCATTACAATACATAAATGTATCAAGTCAACACATGGTACACCTTAAACTTACATGACACTGGATTTCAATTGTATCTCAATTAAGAAATAATAAAATGTTACATAAATGCCACTAGCAAAAGAAATACTGCTTTAAATTTATATAGGGCTTCTATATATATTTATGTAGAACTTCTATAGTGTTTATTCATTTATTAAGTATGCCAGTTAATCCCTATAAAACTATGCAAAGTATGTTTTATTATCATCATTACTAGGAAACTGAGACTTACAAATGGTCAAGCCCATAGTCACCACCTGTAAAGCTGAATTAGAAATAGACTCCAGGCCCCTTGACTCAGAGTTTGGTGCTTTTAGAACCTCATTACTCTGCTCACGCTGTTTTGCAATTTATTTTTTGCTCAATAGCACATTGGCGTTACTAACATTGTGATATATCAAGTGCATTTTAACTACATTTTCCCATAATCTTTCTTCATCATCTACATGTAACTTTTCCCCTTGATTCCCAGCATAACTCCCCCCACTTTAGTCAGACCAATCTAAATATAGTTTCTCAAGTCTGTTTACGCTATTTTTCAGCTTGATATTAATCTTTTAAGCCTGGCTCAAATTCCACCTCATCTAGATAATAAAAAAAAACCCAAAACCCAAAAAACCTATCTAGCTACTTTGGTCTACTCTATTTTTATATTTACAGATATAAGATTTCTTAGCAATTGACCTTATGAGATTAACACATGGAGAGAGATCTGATCTAAAATTGAGTCTTCATCATATAAAACCATTGGACTCAGTGAAATTAGCTAGGTACTAAGCATTAATAAATAGGAGAAGAAGTCTGAAGACCTCTTCTGAGGGACCCTTGGGACCTTCTGAAAGACCTTATCTAAAGGACCCTGTAGACATCCAACATCCAGAAGTAAGTAAATGATGAAGGAACAGCAAAAAAGAAGCTTAAGCAGCAGCCTCCAGGAGCCCCCAGATAGCTTGCTTTTCTCCCCACCGTTTCTCTCTCTCAACCTCACCTACCATGGTTTGTGATGAAGTCTAAAATGTTTCAGTGTATCTCTATGGCCCTGAATTTTTTATGCCAACTTCCTCTTCTGTGGGATGCCAAATGACAGCTTTATCTCCTTGCCCTACACACCCTGGGGATCCTCCATTCTATCAGGTGCTCTCTTTAGGAGATTGGGGTGACCTGCCGCAGAATAGAGGCCTTGAGGCTCTGAGTCCATAACCAGTTTCAACTGCTGGACCCCACAGGGCCATTCAGTCTGGCATCTGCCTATTTCTAAGGCTTTCTACTCTTAGGATATTTTAGTGGCATACTCTAACTCAAAGATCAATACACTTGTAGTTTTCATTCATCCCTGGAATAACCTCCTCTTAGACTCTACAAAGAGTTTTAAAACCATAGCAGCAGCAAAATCTCCAGTGGATTTAGTGTTTGCTGGTGGAGCAATACATAGATCTTTGATTAGACCAAACTTCTCTTTCCTTCCAGAAAGAGCTTTAATTCCTCAGCACATTGGATTTCTATGAAGTGTAGGTTAAAACTGATTTCTAGATTACAATGTTTCTAGGAAGTTTGTTAAACTTTCTCAATTTAGTGAAGTCACATTGTGCTGTGGATATTTGGCTCTCATCTGATTCATGCAGGATTGCAAGGCAAGGTCCTCAATTTCCTTCTACTTTCCCCCAAATTATCATAGCTCCAGAAGAGTTGACTTGCTTTCTTGTGTAATACAAATATAATAGGCAGTGATCATAGAATCTCAAATGCTATTATAATAAGAACTCCTTAAATCCAAAGTCTCAAACTTTAGTTTCAAAATACAATCCATGCAAAGCTGAGCTGCTTTTATAATCACCTGCACATTATCACATTCAAAAGAAACACCAGTCTTGCAACCAAAAAAAAAAAAATGGAGAAAGCAATTTATATCTAGATCAGAGAACATGTATTAAATGAGGATTATATTGCATAAAACAGAGTAGATCAGCTTAAAAATCTGCACCCACTCTTCCAAAATTTACAAGTCAAGTGTTTTCTTGATATTGTACAATAAGAAGAATAATTTGACTCTCTCAAAATAAAAAGAAAAGTGAAACAAAGAGGTGAAAACAGACAAACATAAACAGCAATAAAATATATAGGTAAGGTCCACATCTGCTGTAGTCATTCATAACTTCCCATTAAAGTTTTTGTTTACAAAAATGCAGTCTCATTGTTCTCATTGATTAGTGAGAGTAAGCAAATAGTATACATTTCCATTTAAGAAAATACACATTAAGTTGTATTAAGTACTTTTTATCACTCTCTACCGTGTGAAAAATTCCACTTAAAAATGTTTGGAAAATCGCATTTTTTGACCTTTTGTTTCTATTTCTATGTGATTGTCATCAAGTTTTCATTATTTTTACCACGTGAAAATGGGCAATGATAATTTATTTTGGCCACTTAACACTCAAGTTTATAATAAATTAACGCTAATAGGTGAACTAGATTTGTGTTGGTTTCTTTCCAGAAGACTCTGGAATGACTTGTTTTTGCTGGATCTTACTGGCTATGGGAAGTGCTTCTATCCAATCCTTTACCAGCTCTCTTTCAGGTTCCTGCTTTAATATAGCTCATATTCCTTTTTCTTCTCATCCAAAAAGCCCCATCACCTCCACGCTTAATGACTGGTGCCCCCTAGGTTAGGGCAAGGATTTGAGGATTTGGTGTAAGGCTGTGGACTGAGTAGATAATGAGGAAATAGGATAGTGGTGAGGATAGTGCAGGAGGCAAGAGCTATGGCATATGGAAATTTGTGGGCAATGAGAAATTCAATAGCAATTAGAGAGACAAAGTTAATTGTGGTGGGAGATGAATCTGAAGTAAATGCCAGCAATGTATCTAGATGAGGGCATATGTGTACCACTGTGGTCCACAAATTCTTGATGTGCCTCCCATTGAAAGGTATGGTGTATACACCATATGTCTGGACACAGGGACTGTATGATCAATAGTGAACCTGAGGCCATGCCAGTTTCTGGATCCAGGCCTTAAGAAACTGGCAGCTTGTAGAATCCAGCGACCATGTTGGAAGGGAGCTTAACAAACCAATGGAAGGGCCCCATGTGCCTGTTCTGGTCAGCAGCCCCAGCTGAGGCTCCAGCTGACAGCCAGCGTTACCTACAGGACACAGGTGTTCATGGGTCTCCCCATGACTCCAGCCTCCTGATGGTCAGTTACCTGTAGCCTCGAGTCTCCCCAGTTGAGTACCCAGATGTCGTAGAGAAGAGGCAAGGCTTCCCCACCGTGCTCTTTCCGAATTTCTGACTCACAGAATTCCAAAGCATAATCAGTGGTGGCTGTTTTATACCTCTAAGTGTGGAGTGAATTTTTTTCATTTTTTACAATTACTCTCAGTATTACTTTATATTAGTTTCAGGGTTTTTTTTCTGTGGATGGAAAAAGGGCCACTGGTTAAACCTGACAAGCTCAGGAGATTGAAAATAACCACATAAAATGGACTGAGCATAAAAACTTTCATAAGCAAGTGGGCCATGGTGGGAAGTCACATCTTTAGCTTCCTTCATACAGTTAGTCTGTGCCTTTTCAGTGAGCCTCTCTGTTTTTCTGCACCTAAGATAACATCTTTAATCCTTTTTCCAGACCAGAGCTGAAAACTGCAAAATTCCTCATTATTATGCTTATCTCCTTATTACCATCCCTTTGTGCTGTAAATAGCTGTTAGCTATCCTGCACCCACCTATGTAAAGGAAGTACCTGTCTCTCCAATTTACTTTTATCCAATCCCAGAGGTTTCCCCGCTTTGCTCTCTTCCACCCCCTTAATCTGTCACCAGTGGATTTCATGTAACCTTCCTCCTTTAATTTTATGTATAAAATAAGCTGCAAACCGCCGTTTTGTGGAGCATTTTCTCAGTCCGTTGAGATTTTGCTTCCTGGCAATTGTCACAGTTTGCCTCAAATAAACTCTTATAACTTTTCTCTTATGCTGGATGTTTTTTGTCAATATTTCTAATGTAGAAATAGTAACGGGAATAACCATTATCATCACAAGTATACCACGATTGATTAAAACTATCTTCTCTTAATTGATACAAGTAATATGAGAATCCTGTGAGTATACGTACAGCTGTACATCAAAAATGAATGATTTGAGCTCCCAAATAGAGTAACTTATAAATGTTTGACTCTGAACAGATGAAATTCCCTTTGAAAAAGAAAAACATTCCTAAAAATTATGAAGAGTGTTTTCTTTCTTTCGGAAAAAAAATCACCCAATGTGCAAATAGATTTTTAAGCATGAAGGTTTTTTGATAGTGAACTCATTGCTTCCCTTATTTGTACCAGGTGCTTCACTCTTCCAAACATTTTTTGATAACAAAAACTTCTAAAAACACTAGATTGCAGCTTGTGGCTGAGGTATCTAGATAGCTTAGGTGGCCAGCTTTGAACTCCTTTATTATTGCAAAGTTGAAAGAAATGGCTTTACTTCTACCAGTAGGGTCTTCTGCCAAATTTAGCTTGTACATTTCTAAATCACTTACATATTTTAAAGGATTAAAATTAAACATGAGATTAAAAACTTTCCTCTTGGCTTCAAAGGGAGAACCAAAATCTCCATAGAGCCTAACTGACAACCTCCTTTGCTGTTTGGAAAGGGGGAGGGAAAAAAGCCTTGCTAGAAGCATTTCTTTAGTTCTTAACCTCTTGTTTCCCAGCCAGTGTTGTTCTGGAGTAAACATTAGAAAGCTGAGATAAATTGTGATGTTTACCTTGGCTTTCCTCAAACCTGAAGTGACATTTAAGAAATTGATACTGAATATTTGTCCATTTCTGAAATTGGCTCTGACTCCAGACCTGAGGAGGGTGGTTAATTTGACATGTTGTGGCAGACTTAATTTTGTTGCCATAACAGTAACTTTTCCCTAATGAATTTTTCTCTCTGGAGATTTTTAACACTTCAAACGAGGATACAGCATACCTTTCGCAAACCTGAGGATGATAAGGTTTCATGTAGGCAATGGAGCCAATGATTACTTCTGAACCCCAACGTGTAATTATGGAGGCAAGACAAGGAAACTTTCAACATGCTTGCTAGTGGCAGAACTGAACATGGGGAGAAATGTCAAGTTGGGGTTGAGGTTCAAAGTTAGGAGCTGGTTTCCAGCTCTGCAGCTGCTATAATTACACAATTTTGTACATTGGAGCCATTTATCTTCTGCCAACTATGGTAATTAATTTTGTCTTCCGTCAGTGGAGGGGAGATTGATCTTCTCTTTATGAAAAAGTTTCTCACGCAAATGTTTTCCAGTGTTGAAATGTCAAATGGCTTTTCTCCTGTTTTACAGGTTATTTACTGGAATCGGAGCTCACAATTCTCTGAATCCATGACTAATGTAAGTCAGAACCAAGTTTATTGATGATGTTCATTTTCTTGCATAAGGATCAAAGATATTCAAAATACACACTGATTAGACCTCTTAAATTATCTCTAAGCCTATTTGCATGTAATGCAAGAATAACTACCTATGCAGGCGAGTACCTGTTTGTTGCACAAACAAAAAATATAATCTTTTGCAGGCTTACATTTTCTTTCAAAATTTTTCTTATAAACTTATATACAAAGTCCTTAACCCAAATATAACCTGGTGGCTTTGTGGAGTTAAGTTAGTATTTTTAGAAAAAAGCAAAAAAAAAAGGCTTGTCACTGGGCAGTTTTATGTCAATTTCCAGAAAACTTGGGTCATGCCTTCAAACATTCTACCTCTTAAGTTTACTTACTTTGGTTTAGTACGAGTGCTTTTTGATATAATTTCCTTCCAAAGTGTGGAGATATAATTATGAGAGAGAGAGAGAGAGAGAGAGAGAGAGAGAGAGCAGTTTTAAAGGGCATGAGGAAATGCCTATGAACTGAATTATAATCTGTATTTTGGTTTTCACAGAAAATCACTGTGAATTAATGACAGTATATAAATTTCATTTGATTTATTTCTTGAGTCTTCAAAGTCTTTGAACTGCACCTATAAAAGATCACAATGGTTAAGCAAAACTGAAATTCACCAGTGAATTTACCCTAAGAGATTAGATGAATCAAACAATATGGATGACAGTCAAAATGTGATTGGATTTGAACATGAAAGGGAAATTTGAGAGTGGCTGGGGATGAGTGGATAGTGAGGGGAAGGTGAAATTAAGCAAAAGTTTACCTTTTTTCCTAGAAATTTCCATTAATTTCCATGTGTTCCTCCATCCCATTCAGTATTGAAATTTTAAAACTGAAAGGGGCTTCAAAGCTGACCATCCAGAGCTTTCACTTCTCCAACTTTATTACAAATGTGAATCTCCTAGGGATATTGTTAAAATGCAGATTCTTTTTTCAGGAGTTCTGGGTTGGAGCTTGAGATTCTGCATTTCCAAAATCGTTCTTTGAACCACACTTTGAGTACCAAGGATCTAGTCCACTCTTTACTCCTCCATCTTTTTTACAGAAGAGCATGGTGATGGGTAGAGATATTGAGTTTCCCAAGGCCACACAGCTACTTAGTGGCAAAGACCTGGTCTTCCAGTTTAGTGTTTTCTACATGGAACCAGAGTTTTCCTGTCTTGTTCTATTGTGAAAGGCATGACAATCATGGTACTCTTTGCATAATACCCTTACACACTCATATACTCAATACTCAATATTACATGACTGTGCTAAATCAGGTAGCATCTTTTAATAGATTCTAGCAATGGAAGTTCATTATTTAATTTTAGCAGTGAACAGTTGGTTAGCTCAAGAGTAGATCCAGATTTTGTGCATCTTTAATGTTACACAATTTGAGTTCCCTTTAAAAACAGGCATTCAAAATTATAAACACAAATTAATATGAAAGTTAATATTTATTTTGAATGGGAGATGAAATCCCAACAAATACCTGGAGCATTGGCAAGTCATGCCTCTGTCTTCTGAAATCACTTAAGGCAATTTACCAGAAATATGATGAAGAATGTTTCCTATTTGCAGCCTGGAACTCACTGCCAGCGCTTCCAAGAGCCTGTGTCAGCGAGTGGTCCTGAAGCTTAGTCTTCATTCACTTCATTGAAGACCTGTGTTTGGTCTGAGACAATGTTTGAGAACCAATGCTTCCTCCACAAAGTGGGCTTTCTTTATGCTATTGGTGCCCTGGGTGCAGTTCTAAGGGGCCCCCAAGATCCAATCCAAACCCATTTCATGGAGGGAAGAATCAGTGTGCTGATCCTCTGCAAATTTAAATCTCTTGATGTTCTTATCTAGACACATTCTTCTTCCATTAGTATAACAAAGACTATTGTGTGAATGCTCACTCAGCTTCATCACAGACCTGGAAGGCAGAAAGAGAAGTCAATAGAAAAACTAGAAATGCAAAATACAATCAACCAACTCTGAGCATATGTTCCAGCTTTAGAACAGTCTGTCATCTTAGTTCCACTGTTTCCACTGCATTCACTTATCATCACCTGGACCATCTCAATTATGACTCAGCTTTTGATCCTTTGATTGACACTTTAGGTCAGCAGGATATTTACAAATGTCATGGAAACTGTAGATTTGAATCATAAAACATATAACCAAAATGTAGCTGAAAACAATACACATGTATAGTAATGCTTCCAAGTAGGCTTAGAAATTGCTACCCTGAATTTAAAACTATTTTAAGTATGTTTTTTTAATACACCAAACTCCATTTCAGAAGACATTTGCTATATTTTATTTTCATATGCTAATAATCCCCGTTACACTGCAGTTTAGCAGAGATTCAGCACAACACATATAGTTAAGCTAAAATTAGCAGAGAGCGTAATGGGTGTTAGAAACCTTCTGAGACAAAGTTTAGAACATCGCACATTTCTTGTATTGATGTTATTGATGAATCATAATAACACATTGTCTGTTAATATTTATTTAACTGGAATACATAGTTTTATTACATTCACTGCTTATGCCAGTCATGGTGGGTGCTATTTCACATATATCTAAAATCGGTTTACAGATCAGGATGGTTTATTTAAAATAGACAAATATCTACATTAATTTATACTCTGGAAATCAGCTTTAATTTTCTTTTTGTAGCCAACTTGAAAAAATATCTGGTGAATCATTTCGTCTCAGAGTTTGCTTTATGAGCGATTTTCTCTGGGAAAAGAAGGGGGGACCTTCTGCTAAATTGGGGATCTGGGTAACCAAGCATCTCTAGGAGGAACAAAGGAAAAGAACAGAGGGGCTAATTGTTTAATTAGTAAATGTCTGCTTGGTTAATGACATATTAATGAGTTTTTAAGACCGTCATATCATTTACCATAAAAGACCCATGTGCCTATCCCTGGATGTACTGTATAATTAAGTAATGTGGCCCAGAGGAGTTAATCATTTAAAACCCTGTCATCTTTCTCAAGTTTGCAGATAGCGAAGCCAGCACAGAAGGCACCTGCCAGGTAGAGTCAGGGTGGCACACAATTCTGAACTCAATTGTCTCTGTAATGGTTATACAGTCAGATGTCTGCCCAGAAGCAGAATTTTTTCTCTTTTGACAACTGAAAGAGCTGCTAAGACACTGCCGTTTACTCCTTGGTATTCAATTATTGGTAGTGAGAGTGTGAGTTTGCAGAATGGGGGCTATTTAGGCTGCTTTTGGGTACTTAAGAGTATAGAGGCTTAATTATGGAGGACCCTATAATTCTAGAATTGTGCTATCCAATGTGGTAGCCATTTGCCATGTGTAGCTATTTAAGGTTAAGTTAACTAAAATTAAATAAAATCAGAACTTTGTTTTCTAGATTATGTTAACCACATGTCCAGTGCTCGATAACCACATGTGGCTACTGGCCACTTTTTTGACAGCACAGACATAGAACATTTCAGTCATCACAAAGTGCTCTCTTGAACTGCACTGTTGGATGCAAATGGTGGGGCTTCGGGACAGCAGTTAACAGCCTTCATCCCACTCAGTCCACTTCCATCTCTGAAGAGAGGGAAGAGCATGCATTCTTTGAGCCCTGGAAGGTCAGCCTAGTCCTACATGACCAATTCACACCCTTTTATCAAGGGACAGGATCCACACCAGAACACTTGCTACCATTTGTTTAGCCTGGGAAGTGAACATTCACCTTACCACAGACTACACAACTTGGGCACTATAAATTGCACTCCTACTGGTGACTTAGAGGGCTTAGGATACCAATTCACACTATGGAACTTTCAAGTCCAGCTCCTTGTTCTTACTTGCTTCTCCCAGACCCGTAAATCTGCTCTTTTTTTTTTTTTTTTTAGCTGAGCCATCCTGCTACCTGTTGGCAGCTCAGCGGCTGCTCAGCCCGGGCTGGACTCGAACCGCTGTTGCTCAGAGCTCAAACTCTTGAGCGAGCTCTTAACCAACTGAGCCACTCGGCCGGCCCCTAAATCTGCTCATTTTAAACTAGCAGACCTGAATTTAAGTTAGAAGCTGCAAGGTCCAGGGCTCCTGCATACGTTGATGTGGTTTTCCCTTGAGTTAAATTTTGTGTCCACAATGTTTGAATGTCTCAGTTTTCTTGGGCCTTCCACATTGAGTTGTCCAAATGGGTTATTTTAAACAATTTACATATCATCCCTTTTTCTTAAGACTCTGCCCTACAGTCTGATTTTCATTAATATTTCCTTGTTTCAGCTCTCTTTCTCTCTCCTTGGCCCTTATTATTCTAAATATATTGGTCATCTTTGGGTCATTATAAACATCATATTCTGCAAACTCTGATTATATACATAAGCATGTGCCATTTTATACAACTGGGGAGCTACTTCATGGCATCCTCAGAGTGGAAATGCTTGAGAACTTCTCCTGATCTGCTCATAAAAGAAGGACCTACTCCCCTTCAAGATTCCTGTTATAACCCATGCCCCTTACATTAAGTGTCTTTGCTAGACCTGTGTAACATGGGTGTTACTTCCGATGGCTGCCACATCATGTCTGCCACATCTGCTTCACATAACTTAGGGTGGGAGTGCCACACAAGCCCGTCCCCCAAATTCTGATAAATCACAGTAGCTTTCTAACTTGGAGTGGTTCAATACTTTCTTTGTGTAATTGGCAGTGGGAGGACATCAGTTAATTCACTGTGAAAATATAGTTCTGGAATTCAAAGTACACAGTTTGAACAGAACTCTATAGCTAAGCACACATCCATCCTTCTGGCCTGGAGAAGTCCTATAGGAAATATTGGTTGAGCATCAAAAATGTTACTATAAAATTCACGTCTTATTTCCTCTTCCTTTTACATCAGGTAGAGTAACTGATGTAGTTCACAAATGTTCACTCTCCCCACTTCTTCCATGGGAAGACTATAGTTCTCCTTCTTGGGCCCTGTGGCTTGTTTCAGCTCATCATGAAGGGTGTGTGTTTTCCCATCTCGATTTGGGCCTTGCCCATGTGTTTCACTTTGGTCAAATGGATGTTATCAGATATAATTTGAGCGGAGGCATGAACTGTATTTGCCAAATTGGGCTTGCACACTTGTGCTCTGACCTTTCATCAGGAGGAGAATATGCTTTGAGTAGCTATTTTGAAAGAATGAGAGATGCCTGGACCCAACCTGAAGCTTAGACCCAGACCCAGCTGAGGCCAACCTACATCAGTTAAACTCCAGATGGCATACCGGTGTATCAGTGAGAAATATATGCTTATTTTTGTATGCCACTGAGATTTTGGATCTGTCAATAGCTGAAAATCAGCCAGACCCCTCCTTTTAATTATCAGTAGGGCAGCGTTGATTCTGTGTGAAGCAGTCATTGGGCAACTGGGATTGGGCTGGCACAATTGTCTGGTATTCCTGACTTTATATGTTGACAGTTTCAAGGCACTTGGAGCCAGAGCAGCAGAAGTGCTTGCCTCCTCAGTCCCATCTTTGTATACTGACTATGATAGAGAAGTACAAGAAGATAGTCTTGGTGAGTCATGTCTGAAATCCAGAAGTAAGTGAAATCTTAGTTCTTGTATTGCCCATAGATTCTAAATGGTTGGGCCAGTCACTAGGGAGTTTATAAATATTCTATTTTTTTTCCTCTTTCCAGGACCATGGTGCATTTGAAAATCCCCACGCTTCTTGAAGTTATCCTTGACCAGTTACTTGGATTGTACAGTAAGTTGTGAACATATCTAACATATGTTATATATCAACTCTGGGTACAAGTTCTGACTACTAGTGTCCAATTTATCTTCATATTCCCCTTGTTATGATAACTGGCCACTTTCCACATGGTGGAGGATGGTGCTATGAAAGCCAAGTTCAGAGCTGGTGGCTATGTATCATGAAATGAAAATACACAATTGCAGTTATAACCCAGTGGAAAAAAAATTTTTGTAACTGCACCGTAACCTAACCTACCCTGCCTCTTACAATTCTTTATATTCAAGATGATTGAAATCTAATAAAGGAGATTAGACAGTTTACTATCCAAAGCAATATGAGAATAACACCATATATATGGTTCAAAATCAATTTTACCTGAATGCTAAAAAGAGGAAAATTGCTTCTGACCAAGGTGATCAGGAAAGACATGATCAAAGATGAGTCACTTGAGCAGTCGTTTGAGTATGATAATATCTGGATAGACAAATGGTGGTGGGGAGCGTTCAAGAGACATGAGATGGGAACAGAGCTGGAGCGCTCCAAGGGATGTTTCAAAAACGAAGCGCAGACAGATAGGTCAGCATTCAGATCCTTTAAAGCAAGGAGGGTTTCCGTGTAGAATCTATGCTGTGGCCTTGGGAATAAGGGCCAGCGGATAGGAAAGACTAGATAAGTAGACCAAGACAGAACACTGGAGCCTTGAACGTCAGACGAAGAAATTTGACTTATGTTCTGTAGGCAATGAGAGTCATTATTTGTTTGTTTGTATAGGGAGTATAATATCAAAACAATGTTTTGAGAACAGTGTTCAAGCATGTTCTACATGATAAACAAGGGGGGAAAGGGATTGCTAGAATTTTCTCTCTCTTTTTTTTTTTTTGGCTTGAAGGGTCCACTGTAATAATTAGAGAGTGAGATGGTGAAGGCCTGAAATAAGATTAGGAGATGGAAATACAAAAATGACCAGACACTTCTAGAGGGAATTGAGTATCATGAGCTCATTAGTGTATAAGCTCTGCTGCTTACCAGCTGTGTATTCTTAGGAAAATTACTCAACCACCCTGAGCCTCAGAGTCCTTATGTACAAAATGATGATAATACTAGTACATCGTTCACAGACTTCTTGAGGGGAGTAAATGAGAAAATTTGTTTATTCCAGCACCTGTTTAGCCCGTATAGTAAGTCCCTAGTAACTAGAAGCTACTGTTATTTAAAATAATGGTCATTTTGGTTTCTTCCAATGAGTATTATGGTACTTTTTTATTAAGCATTCAATTTGCTGTTTCTATGTGATACTTCTTTAGAAGAGGAAAACAAACTTCCTCAAAATGTTAAGCTATCAAAATAAAATTTTTTTAAAAAAATGCACTTTTCTGTTATTTCAATATCAGCCTTCCATCAGACCAGAAACACCAAGGAAGCGTGACCACCAAGGGCAGTGCTCTGTGCAGTTGGTAATTCCCTTTAAGGCCCTGAGGGAGGTTGGTAGGGAAGAACACTGAATAGGAAAGCAAACAAGATTAAGTCAGCACCCAATCTCCCTTTAGGGGGATTCACAGAACTGTTTTTGTTTGAATAAGCAAAGCTTTTGCAAAAGTTTGGCTTGTTTCTCACTGAATTCAAAGCTGTTTCTTTATCTCTCAGCTAATATTTTGAAAGGTAAAGCAAATATTCAGAAAGGTAACCTGGCCCTTTAAACAACAAGTAGAAACATTCGTTTTTTAAAAGTTAGAGAAAGTCAGCAAAAATAAAGACTTTTTTAGCTGTATAAACTGAAATCGGTAAGTGACAGCATTTCTATGTGTCTCTTCTCTGTCAGGATCAATCCTGGAACATGTATTCGCTTACACAAAATTAGTAAGAATGTTCTTACTCCATTTTACAAATGGGTCAAGAACAGCTCAGTACATTTAAAAGGCTAAAATAAAAAATATGACTTCATTAATTTATTAAATGCAGATTTATGTGCATGTCCTTTATGGCAGACATGGTTCAAAACACCTTGACCAAAGACACAGATCCTAATTTCCAGCAGCTCATAGTGTAGTAGGGGAAATAAGTAAGTGAAGAGTAGGATGAGAGCTTTGAAAGCCAGACTCCCAAGGAAGGCTCCTAGTCCTGCTGGGGAATAAGTGTTAGTATCTTTGGGTGAGAGGGGAGGACGCCGGGGGAAAGGTCTGTAGGTCCAGGCGGCTGGAGCACAGGATGAGAGCTGGGGAATCACCAAGCTCTCTGCATGAAGTATCTCGCCACATCACGGTGTCTAAACTTTGACTTGTTGGCATTGTCAGAACCTGGCAAATCCTTAACCCTCCTACCACTACCTTCTTGATCCCAGGCTTTATTATTTCTCACTGAGATTATTGTCATAGCCTCTTGCGTGGCTTCCCTGTTTCTGCCCCTGTACCCTGTTTCTATTCTAACACTACCAGAGTGATCCTGTTACAATGTAAGTCAGATCATGTCACTCCGCTTACAACTTACAATGTTTTCCGTTCGTGTATAAAAAGAAAATGCCCAGTCTGTTTAGCCTATATGGCTTTAGTAACTCTGCTGTGTCTTCCACCATTCACTGCCTGCACCGTTCACTCTCTGGTCTCACCGCCCATTGTCCTTGCCCCTCCTCACTCTAGTATAGGGGATTCCTTGCTGTTAGGAATGCATGCCCTCACCTCAGGACCTTTGCCCTTGCTAGTCTCAATGCTTACAATGCTCTTCTCTCTCATCTCCTAAAGGTATTTACTTAAATGTCACCTTCTCAGTGAGGCTTCCCCAGTCCCTGTATGTAATGCTGTAAACCATTTTTCTACCCGTGTCAAAGTTCTCTCATTTATTTCACCATTTAACACGCTTAGATTTTATTTTTTCATCTTCTTTATTTTCTATCTCCTTCCCTTCGCACGGAAGTCCTACAAGGGGAGCGATGTGCGTCTGTTTGCTCACTGCTGTATCTCCAGTTCTGACAACAGAACCTGGGCTAGCATGGCATCCCAGTAACTATTTCTTGACTAAATAAGTGAGTACATCTGGATGCATCTGGAACAGTTACACATGACTTCAGAGGTGAGCTTTCTACGATGAGTCCAAGGCAAAGAGAAAACGTTGGGCTTCTCGGTGTCACTCTGCGTAGAGGGTTGGTCTAAAAGGTAACCACAAATACAAACAATACCAAAGGATATAACCTAAGGGACATAACAGGCAAAACCCAGTCAGCTCAGGCTGATTATTGTTACTCTGAGAGTCAGAAATAGGAGTAAAATACTAATATAGTAATAGGAGGTTTTAAGTACCAGGCTCATGCTAAGTTATTCTTTCTGGCAGTTTCTTCGCTGCCTTTTTCTAATAGAATGAAAGACTCATTTGAGCTGCTCATGATGCCTATCAATAAACCCTCATGGCCCTTTTTAGCAAGGCTCTGATGCTTAATTTTGATTACCTTTCTAGCTAGAACTCTTCTCCTTTGTAATTTACCCAAACTGGATTAGGCAAAACAACAATTTATTGGCTCATTTTACTCAAAAATTTGTGGTAGGAATAGATTTAACCATAGTCTGATCCAGGAGCACAAATGATGCCATCAGAGCACGGATTTTCCCCACCTCACAGCTTTGCCTTCTTACTGGGCTGGTTTCAGTCTCAGCCTTTCTTCTTGGTGACAAGGTGGCTGCCGCAGCACAAGCCTAACTACATTCAAGTCCACAGCAAAAAGGAAGTAACTTTTCTAGTAGTGTTATCAGGTCCTGAGACTCACTCTGATTGGACCAGCTTGAGTTACTATCATGATCTGGGTCTAGGGAAAATGCAACATAGTGATTGGCTACCTCATGAGTCAACACTCAGGTCATAGGAACGGATGATGAGTTACACGCCAAATAAAAATCAGTGTCTGTGTGAGAATAAGGTCACTGGGATGCAGCAAGAGCATATCACATGCTTCCTGTTTTCTTCTAGAATATTCTGGAGATTATTTTCCATAGGTATCTCAGCAACAAGGCCTTAGACTTTATATGAAAACTAACATAATTATAGCACCTATATAACAAATTTTATCTATTTTACACTGTTTTGCCATATTTTAAGAATATTAGCATAACACAAACTTCAGAAATTACCAGATTATTTTAGTTATTATTTCATAGTAATTTAAATTGAGGTTTCTCATAAGAGAAAATTTTCTGATGATGATGACAATTATAATAGATAACACTTCTATAGGATTTACTTTGTGTCAGACACTTTTTAAAACTACACACACACATACACACACACACTATATATATATATATATATTAATATTTATGTATTTATTTATTTTAAAAGTTAATTTAGTTCTCACAACAGTCCACTGGTGTAGTTTTTTTATTTTCTCATTTCCTTCCACAAGAAAAATGTTTACAGATCTTTTTCTTTCTTGATAAAGGGATAAATCTCTTCAAGGAAATTAAGAATTATAGAGAAACCATAGAATACATCAGAGGGCCATAACTAGACCCCCTCTCAGGGTCACCTCAGCTGTGTAAACTCAGTTCTGCTGTGTGTATCTACCCACACACTCTTGGTGATTCCGCGGAAATGCCCTGCCACCTTGCAGTCTGTAGGCAAACACTTGGGGAAAAGTAGGTCACTGCATGATTTCATCCTCCATTCACAAAAATGTTGAGGCTGATGCTTTCTAGACATGTGAATTTTTCTTTGGGGATGTGAATAAAAATTGCGGGTAAAGTGTGTTGCAAAATAATGAAAAACACCAATCACTGGTAAGAAATTCAACTGAACTGGCAACACTTCTTTTTGTGTATTGGGGAGTATATTATCCTATTCCCTGATTTGTCATCATGTCTCTCCATGATACAAAAATTGAGAAAAGAAGTTAAGGTTTTAGGGATAATCCCAGACCGTAGAAATCAGTAAGTGAGATAATTCTATCAGCCTCTCTGGCTGTCTTGACCAGGAGCCAATTCAGCTACTCCTGGTGTTCACACAAAGGGGACATGTTTTGCATAACTTGACTTCCAAGCAGTGCTTATCCCTTGCAGCCTGTTTGTTTCTCCAAGTGGTCCTGCTGATTAGAGGCTGGGAGAGAAATCTGTGGTGGTTGATAACCTAGCTACCTTGGCTTTCTGCTACATTAAACCCCTCTGGTCTGCTTTAAATGGCCAGCTCTAATGCCTGTAGGTTTCCTTTACCTTCAGAAGCTGTATTTCTTTGCCAAGAATTTGCTTCTTGCAGGTCATCAAGAAGTATGATATGTCTTGGCAATGTTAATATCACAATGCAACTTTTGAGATTACAAATTCTCAGTATAATATCATGTGTTACTTGATTTTATGGTTGACTTTTTGAATAATTTAGTGAGTATTTAATGAATGTTATTCATCATCACCGCCTTCACACAATTGATATAACAGTCTCCAAATTCTACTTCAAGGCATAATAGTCTCATTTGGTGTTCCATGTTGGAGAGTGGGATGGAATAGAAAAAAAATGCCAAGGTAGAACATGCTTGAGAAACGTTTGCAAGTTCAAAGTTTATATTAGCATATCAAAGCCTTGAAGCATCTTTCAGCATCCCCAAAACTTATAGTTCATTCATGAACCCTCTTTTCCCCACCCCCATATGACAACTTTTATCATTCCTTAGAACTTAATTCCCATGGAGCACACATTGTATAATGCTAATTTTACAAATGTTTATTTGAGCCGTGCACAAGTCCTGTTTGTAGGATGATCATTTCTATATCATTGCAAGGTATATGGGGATTCTGTATTTATAAAAAAAAACAATAAAAATCTAGGTCTTTGATTTTATTTTCCTTGCTCCGAGCCAGGGGTTGGAAAACTTCTTCTGTAAAGGGTAAAATAAATATTTTTGGGCTTGCAAAGCACATGGTCTCTGCCACAACTCTGTATCCAATTCTGCCCTTATAGCACAAAAGCAACTCTAGACAATGTGGAATGATAAATTATATGATTGAAATGTGAATTTCATATAATTTTCAGGTATCAAGAAATATTATTCTTCTTTTGATTTTTCCATCCATTAAAAAATATCAAAAGTATCTTAGCTCATTGGCTATGTAGATTAGCAGGTTGGATTTGGCCGTGGACACCTGTTCATGTACACTGAAACCTGCTCTAAAGCAAAATTGGTAAACCAGATGTCTAAGCTTCTTTCCACACTAGCCAGATTGGTCTTCTGTATTAACATTTTCTACTTTTCTTTTGTGTTTTCTGAAAATTCTAAAGAAGACAAATCTAGTAAATCTACCCATTCCTTAATACTCAGCTTAAGTTGTATCAGCTCAATTAAACATTTCCTTTACAGTTTATTTCATCCTGATGTCTTTCTATCCTGAATGCTTTAGAACAATGTATGTCTGTACCATACTGGCCAGACTTCCCCTCTGATACTTTGTAATGCCTTTTCCTTTAGTCTATATGTTTTAAAGAATAAAGGTTCTGTAGTCCTTAGATTATGTTAAAGTCCTTTTAGCACAGAAGTCTATTCCGGTTACTTTATAGTGCCACTCCTTAACCAAACTGGCACATAGTTATGTATTTGTTGAGTAATCAATCAACATATGTTATAGGAAAACAGACATTGTATAAATCATAAATGAATGGATGGATATTGTACCTGTATATTTAGAGTTAACACTCAATTTTCTGTAAATTTAGTGATAAGAAATTGAAATTTAAGAGGGACTGTAGTATGAATATTATTATTATGTTTGGACTAGTATGATTTATTCTGATGTACATATAATGAAGAGGATAACTGGCTTTTCTATTCATTCATTCATTCATTCATTCATAAATGCTTACGGAGTTCCTATACTGCAGGTACCAACATTGCAGCAGATCTGAATTTCATTCTCATTGCTAAAATATGACATCAAGTCTGGAACCAACTTCTATTAAGTCTGCTTCTGAAACATCTCTCCCCTCAGTCTTCCCTCTCCTGATTATCACTTCACTCAACAATTGGTTTTTCTGTCTCTAGTCTTTCCGCATCTTCTATCTTGTACAGATATGCCTTGTTTTATTGCACTGTGTTGTGCTTCACAAATGTTGCATTTTTTCCCCCCACAAATTGAGGTGAGACCCTCCACTGGCAAAAAGATCATCACATATGTTTTATTGCAATACTCAATTTATTGTGGTGGTCTGGAACAGAACTGCAATGTTTCTGAGGTATTTCTGTACATAGCTGTACATAGAACAATATTTATGTAAAATAAGGCTTATCGTGAAGATTTTGTTAGTTTCCTAGTTGTAACCGTTTAATGATCCCCATAGCCTATAGCACGTGCAGACTTCTCAGGATGTGCAAAGCCTCCCATGAAAAGTCCCCAGCCTCCCTCTCCAGTCTCATCTTGTGTGAGCTTGATAGAACTGACATAACAAAATACCACAGAGTGGTGACTTAAGCAACAGAAATTCATTTCCTCATAGTTCTGGAGGCTGGAAGTCCCAGGTCAAGGTGTCGGTAGGGTTGGTTTCTTCTGAGGCCTCTCTCCTTGGCTTGCAGGTGTCTGTTTTCTCCCTGTGTCCTCACATGGTCTTTGTTCTGTGTGCATGCATCCCCGATGTCTCTCTGAATGCCCTCATCTTCTCTTATAAGGACACCAGTCAGATTAAAACAGGGCTCACTCTAATAGCCTCGTTTTACTTTAATCACCTGCTTTAAAATCCTATCTCCAAATATAGTCACATTCTGAGGTATTGCGAGTTAGGGCTTCAACATATAAATTTGAGAGAGGGCATAATTCAATCCATAACACATCTCTTACTTTCTCTTCTTCTTCCTTGACAAGCATCCTCCATCCATACTTCGTGTTTCCTGTGTTGCATCAAAGAGTTCCACACCTCAAGCTTTGTTCATTCTGTTTTCTTTGTATGAGAGATCTTTTCCCTAGCCTGGGCTCTATTTTTGTCTAATGAACACTGACGATATATCGAGACTTAATTTTATTATTGTCTTTCATTATTGTCTTTTCTGACCTCCTAATGTCTACAGAGACTTTCAATTATCGCACCTGTGACACATATTGTACTAATGTGAGTGTTTGTGTTCTGAGCCTAAACTGTAAACCACAATCCATGTTTCATTACTGCTCAATGGAGCTTTGTTGAATGAATGACATAAAATCTTTGCTGACCCTCTTTAATTTTCATTGATTGGATAAATCATTAGTTAATAAGGCATCAGAAATGCTACAGTCCCTGGATTACAAGAGCAATATTTGTGAAGATACCTATACTGCCATGATAAGCTAAAGAAATATAAAGTGCAGGCAAGTGTATTCTCAAAGGTCACATTATATATAGTGTATAGAGGGAACTTTTACTTTTCATAAACTATTCTTCTAGTTTTATTTACAAAAATAGTGATTTGAGTAGAAGTTTTGCTTAAAATTTTTCTGGGATCTCTTTTTCTTCTTTTGTTCCCCTCACAAACAAAAAAGCTAACTTTTCCCTAAAAAAGTTTTATCCTGATAATTTACTCACTGAGATAATAGATAATTGTTCTTATTCTATAGAGTTTTACTTGGTTCATTAAGACTTATAA
Organism: Hipposideros armiger; assembly: GCF_001890085.2. NCBI lineage: Eukaryota > Metazoa > Chordata > Mammalia > Chiroptera > Hipposideridae > Hipposideros > Hipposideros armiger. The sequence continues at coordinate 288,832 of NW_017731609.1, forward strand.
ATACAACTTTCTTTGAGGAAAAAATATTTTGAAATCTAAAACTTTCAGCACAAAATGTACCCATTTTCTAGTAAAATGCATAGCAATGTTTTCTAAAAGCTCATTGGCAGATGGGAATTGAAAAGATTCTTATGAAATTCTCATATATTTTGCAATATTAAAAAAAATTAGGAAAAATATGGTTATCAACTATAGTTTATAGCAAACTCTAAAGAGGAATGATAAACTAATGCACCTCAAAGAAGAGAAAGCTCCTACCTACTGGTATGACTATATCCTGGTTGGTAAGTCATCTATGATTCTTTAGAAGATTCTTGAATCATATAATTAAAAATGGCAATGTTATACATATACCTGATAGTTTTGTCCTTTGGTTAGATTTTCATCAATTAATAAAGCCATCAACTTATTTGCTCAGTCATTTAACCCACGTTTCCTGACAGTTTGCTGTGTGCTGGGTACTCTGTGATATTAACTATGAGGCAACTTATTGGATTCAGTTATTTACGCATTAATTTTCATGATAAGGGTTTGCAAGAAAACTCATAACACATGTGGAGAGAGCCTTTCCATTTGAAAAATATGCCAAACATTTAACCTGAGTGAAAATATATTACCAAAGTGCTTGGCTTCTGGCATCAAGCAGGAGCTATGTATAAACACATCATAAAACGAGATAAAACAAGGGTAGAGAGCCCAGAAGGATAAAGTTGTCTTTTAGATACAGTTATGGTGACAATCCAAGCAGTGACCAAAAGGGCCAAAGGATAAAGCAAACTGAACCAGACTTCAAGTTAACAGACATTTATTGAACTCCAGTTCTGCATCAGGCACTGTGATAGTTGCTTTGGGGATACAAATATGAGGGAAACATCATTTCTACCCTCAAGGAATTTATAAGGGGAGACAGAGATATACAGAACTGCCACACATGGCAGATGAATTAAACGTTTGAACAGATATAACAAAAGTACTTAGGAGGCCAGCAGGAGAAAGTTGTTCATTTTACCATAAATATCAGGCAAGGCTTTATGCAAAATGTGGGACTTGAACGCACCCTGTAAGACTAAATAAGCTTTTGAGAGGCAGTTAGTAAGGGAAAGAGCAAAGTAAACAACAAATAAGAAAGTCATGAAGAAGACAATTCAGGATGGGATCCGAGAAGCAGACCCACTAGGAGTGAGAGCTGGTTGAGCGATCTCTTTGAGGCTGGTGCTGGAGCCTGAGCCCACAGGACAGAAGGAAGGCAAGACGGAAGGTATTATGTGGGGAGATGCTCGGACTAACTGGAACTCTTAAGGCTGAGGTGTGTCCCACAACGACCCACTGGAACCACAAGCCTCTCTCACCACCTCTCAGCCTCTAACTTTGACTATAGGAGTGACCTGCAGGAGGGTCTGGAACCATTCTTTATGGAGTTAAATATGTATCAGCCCCTGGCGTGGGACAAGCTGGAGGAGGAGAGCTGAAATGAGGTAAGCCTCATTGCAGCAACAATGTATATGATCTGCAACAATACCTCATGCCCCACAGACCATCATAGCATCCAAGGAACATGGCTGTTGTTTTACATTTCCATTTCAAATCTCATGCAAATGTCTCTTATGCTCTGCCCCTAACTCAGAACTCAGCAGACAAGGGAATCCTGGGAAATAGAATTCCAGCTTACCTTACATACAGTAGTCCCCTCTTATCTGCAAATTTGTTTTCTGCAGTTTCAGTTGCCTGTGGTCAACTGTGGGCCAAAAATATTTAATGGAAAATTCCAGAAATAAAGAGTTTCCAAGTTTTAAATTTTGCACTCTTCCAAGTAGCTTGATGAAATCTTATGCCATCCTTTTCTGCCCCACCTGGGATGTGAACCATCCCTTTGTCCAGCATATCCAAGCTGTACATGCTCCCTGCCTGTTAGTCACTTATTAGCCATCTCAGTTATCAGATGGACTGTTGCATTATCACAGTGTTTATAATCAACTACATCTTATTTTATTTAATAATGGCACATTCACATAACTTTTATTTTAGTATATTGTTACAATTATTCTGTTTTATTATTAGTTATTGTTATTAATCTCTTAGTATGCCTAATTTATAAATTGAATTTTATCGTAAGTATGTATGTATAGCAAAAATTGTAATATATATATATATATATATGATTTGGTACTATCTGAAGTTTGAAGCATCCATGTGGGGGTCTTGGAGCATATCCCCATGTATAGAGTGGGGTTCCTGTATTGCAAATATACCAGTTAAAAAAAATCACACAATATTATATTGTACCTGTTTACGTGTTACAAATATTTATCTTCATAGAGACCACATAGTCTTCTTAGAACATCACAGAAAATGGATCACCCACCAGACCTAACTGGTAGTCTACACGGTTTAAGAAAGAACTTATTCATTTGCTAAAGATCAATCAACTTATTCATTATTCAAGTGTTTCTGCCCCAAAGCACTGGAGGTTAATACAAGGCAGAGAATAAAATGAGAGTAAAAAGAGAGAATTGTATCATGTTGCTTCTTTTCTATCTTAATGTAGGGAGTAGGGATTAATTTTTACCATAAAAATTATAGAGAGATCCATTCTTCATTTTTGCTTTACAACTTACAAATTCTAGATATGCCAGAGCTCTTACATACAGATACAGAACAGTCAAGTCTTGAGCCCCTAAAATAATATGTTGAAACAAATAAGACAGCTAATAAGTAAAATGATTACTTCTGGATGGTGAAAATCCTCTTAAAACTCTTGTTTCTTCTTCCTAGAAACACATATGCATCTGGGTAGTGTCATGCATTGGAAGACACTGAAGGATAGGTGAGAAGATGCTTTGCTTTAAACATTAAAAACACCAACTCAAGTAGAAAGTTTTATATCAACAAATGAAGCAGAGTTATTTTTTAAGGAACAGAAATTAAGTGTGCAACTTGTACTTTCTTCTTGAATTATGTTGCTTACAAAGAAAAAGGCTAGATATGACTAATATGACATCATCAAAACTAGAACTAGAATTAAACTAAACTAAAATTAAGAGAAAAATAGTGTCTATTCTCAATTTATTTTCTCAATCAGGTCACCAGTTTTGTGCATCTAAGCAGCCAGCATTTTGTCTCCAGAAACAAAAACTGTTTCAGGTAGCTCTAATACTCAGAGACAAGGCGATAGAGAGGTAACTTGGAAGGCTATCCTAATGTGACCACTCAAAAGTAGGGATTGAGTCTGTATTTCCGGGTCAAAGAGGAAATTTGAAATGAGTAGATAGTGTGTAGAAAAGAAGTGCTGAATTCAAAGTTATTTTTATTACTATTTCTATTTGAAGCAAGAATTAAATCCAGTAACTCTAGAACAATTGTCATAATTCTGTGCTATTGTTTTATGTCTATGTTAAATTCAGTTGTGCTGACTAATTCTAAGAGCCCAGCAAAAGAGTACAAACATTTGTTTCTACATCTTGGAGTCCTCTGCGCTATTCTTATGATTGACTAAAATAACTACCAATGCCTTTATTGGAATAGCACTTTATGACGTGATTTCACATAAAAGATCATTTTTGGATATAACTGTTATATGTCACATCTCCCATTTTATGGACAATGTGAGCTTTTGACGTGCAAGATGAGCTGAGATAGGAAAAGTGACAGAAAATGTACAGACCTAAGGAATAATATTCCACAACAGGGTATTCTTTATAATGATCCTGGCTGAATAGCACCATCCAAAGTTCTTAAATCATCAACAATGCCATTTTTACTGTAGAGGATAAGAGTTATGATCCTCTGACTCTTTAAATTTTCTTCCTTGGCAAAAGTGATCTTACCTCTTCAGCCAACCTGTCTTGATGATCCATAACGTTGCTACTCTGGTGCCAGAGTGCATGTGATAGAGGGCTCCTGAAAGACTCTAGATTTGAGGAAAGCATTGCTTACAAAATAACTGGAATCTTGTGAAATTTAAAAGTGGAAAGATGCTAGGTAATTCAGCTGAAATTACTTTCACCTTGTTAGCATTGCTATTTTGGTTTATATAACTTATAACTAAGATTTGTAAAAGACTTTGAACATGATATTAGTTTCTTTATAGCATGACTTACCTTTTAATATTACACGCATGTCAATAGGACAATGTCCTAATCTATTTCCATTGAAAAACGTAAACAGACACTAAGGTAACAGTTGTCTAGCTGTGACAAAAGAGTTACTGACCCCTCCTTCCTGATCTAGTCAACCACAAAATCTAGTCATTTCTTATTTTTCCAGCCATCACTTCTTTCCTATAGCTGGTACTCAGTTAAAACAGTCCAAAGTGTGACCATATTAGCTACGTTATTTAAAACAAATTCCTCTCAACTACCTACTAGATTTCTCATCCTGAGTTCTCTATGGGTCAATCAAATTTAGGGTGACCAGGTAGAAGCCATTTTTTCCTTCAAAGCTGTACTTTCCTTATAAAACTATTCCTTCTGTCTATTAATGGTGTCACCATCCACTAAATCTTCCAAAGTAGGAACTTAGTAGTCATTTTTAACTCTATATCATATCAATCATTCTGTATTATCAAATTATAAATGTGCTTCAAATCCAACTTTTCCAATTTATTCCTAATCCAGGTCCTAGAATTCTGTACTAGTCAAGGTCATTTTTATTTAATGCCTGGATCATTACCGCATTTTCCTAACTGGTTTCTTTTTCAATAAACTCTCACTATTTTGGCTCCCATGATTGTCAGTTACCTTCCTTTAATTTTAGTGGGATATTTGGGGGTGGGGGAAATGGATGTTGCTTAAAACAATTCTCTACTTACCTATTTAAACTAGAATGGCTTATGAACTGTTTAGCAGAGGAAAAACGGTGCTTTATAAACTAGCCCATGAGGCAGCTTCAGAAAGATGGAACAATGATTATTGGAGTAATGTGCTTTTGTATAAGGGGGAAGGGAATTCCGGTGTTGGTAAGGGAGGAAGGCTGCTAATAATACTAATAATGTGAAACAGTGTATCTAAACTGAGGTTGAAATCTAGGAAAACCTGGGTGTGCCTTCATAGGTCACATCAGCTAGGTAGTGAGCGTGGTATATAGTCGCCCATCAGTATCACTGGGATTGATTTCAGGAACTCCCACAGATACCCAAATTCTCAAATGCTCAAATCTCTTAGTCCTATGTATCTGTGGGTTCTGCACCCACCGTTTCAAGAGAATCAAGAAAGAGAAAATTGTAGAGTGGAGAGTGGTATGTAGCAGAAACCTTTTGTGGGGCATTCGTGTAAGGTCTTTTCCAGTCACTCTCACACATACATTCTTTGTTTTAGCCTCATAGTTTCTTATATGTGACTTCAGCACATCATGTACACATGGTAGACCACACAGAATAGAAAGCCCTAGGACTAAGAAGATATGCTTCTGTTATTTACTAAGGTATTTTGAAACTATTTGAAGCATAAAAGTTTAATACTGCTATAAACTTCCTATTGTTTGTAACATTGATTAATATAAAATTACTCTCCTTACTCAATTTAATGTTTGCCTTATTAACAAAACAATGATTAATTTATTAACTTATTCACTCAACAAATATTTCCTGAATTCTGTTTACATTATAGATACTGTGATAGATGCCGAGAATAGGTCTATAAACAAAATACATTGTCTCTCAAGGAGCTTACAGGGAATGTAGTTATTAGTACAAATAATACCAAAGTCAATATTATTTACCCTGGGTGTTTTGTGGGGCTAGGGGTGAGAGAGCCACACTCTAGAGCCTTGCGTATGACAGTTTCTTGTGATATTTTACTTTTGAAATGTTTCTTACAAAAAGTAAAATACTAGATTTCATTTTCAATGATTTTTTAAAAGTATTTGCCTTATAAAGGAGGAACTTAGAACTTTTATTTTTCTATTATGCCTGGTCTACCTTTGTCATCCTGATTTAAACATTTATACTTTTATTTTATTGCATAATTTCTCATTTTTTATTTTTCACAACAGTTTGAAAGGTAGCCAATATCTTTTTCTTTTCTTTTTTTATTTTTAAGATTTTATTGGGGAATTGGGGAGAGGGGAATAGCGTTGGGGAATCGGGGAAAGGGAACAGACAGGTAGTCAAGTTGCTGTTTTTGCTCTTCAGTCTAGTTGTGGAGGACGTTTCTTCACTGGCCCAAGTTGACACCGTCATTGTGCTCTTCCCAGGAGAGGCAGATCAGTCGCAGGCTTCTGGATGGCCGCACACAGCGGCTGCTGGCCGCTCACGCTGGCTGCTGGCTACACACGGTAGCCCATGGCAACCCACTGCAGCAGGGGCTGCAGCCTACGCCTTCGCTGGTGACTCATGGCAGCCCAGCTCCAGGTTGAGCTGTTGTTCAGCATCTTAGCTGCAGAGGGCAGTGTCACTGGCCCTCATATGTGGGATCCGAACTGGGGCCCTCTGGCATCCCAAGCCAGCTCTTAACCACCGCCACTTGGCCCGCCTGCCAATATCTTTTTTATTCTACCAGTTGCTGTTTTAATTTTTTCTAAAAGAACTTATAAATTTTATTTATGTAATTGTCAAGGTAATGAGCAATGTAGCAACTTTTAACTCCCCTTTTGAGGAGATGAAGAATCAGTACTTTATTTTTCCTTTCCCCTTAATTTAGGTCTTGATCAACGTATCCTAGAGCTTGGTTGTGTGTGTACGTGTGTAAAACATAGTCTTAATTGTTGTGGTTTAAAAGACCAAAATAGGTATTTAGTCTTTGACAACTGCATCACCTAATCCTCAAAATGGTCTTTTTTTCTCTTAAATGGCAAAGAACATGTTATCTATCAAATCATAACTTATTAAAATATACTCTTTTATAAGCACTTTATAGGGTAAGGATGTTTGTATTTTCTTCTGATTAAAAATCAAATGTATGCTTGCCATATATGTGTTTATCTTTATTGAAAACTGCTATGTTCTGGATTGTCACCAACAGAGAATAATAATGGCCATTGTTACCTGCGATAGTCACTTCAAATGGGAGTAAGTCCATAGTAGCTTAATATGAAATAACTTAGAATATGGCTCTCAAGACCCCAGTGGTACAAAGGGAATCATACCATTAGGAATTAGAAATTCAAAATCCAGGTCAAAGCTAAGGTATGCCTAGAGGGTCCAACAGGTTTAAAAGACCAAAGCAGCTGTTCAGTCCTAGGGCAACTTAGGCCATCAAATGACTTCCTTGTTATTCCAGAAACTTTAACATTGGCAAATGGAATATATAGCAGCTTTCACCCTGGAGTATTTTAGACTGGAGAGTTGTTGTCTGAACAGTTCCTTGTGCATGTAAAGAAATGGAGGTCCAGGGTGGATGAGCTCATTAGCAGTAGAAGCTGGACCAGAGACCGCGTGTCTGATAACAGATTCAGGCTCCTTTCCCTTCTTCCAGCTGCCTCTCATCTTAGTTGTTACGCTTGTGATTAAATAGAAAACATCAGAGATTTCACTTACAAACTAGACCAGTCAATGCGGATCAACCAATGAAAAACTCTCGGACATTTCTTCTACTAATAAACCAATCATAAATGTAACCTTCTCTCCTAACATTAATAATCAAAATGTTTTTGACTTTATTGAAAGTAGGCACAATTTCTGAGAGGAGTCCACAATGATCATGCATCCTAAGTAGCCCATAATATATGAGCAATCTGTTTATTCATTTAAACAAATTCATGCAAGTTGTCATCTCAATGCCAACTTTTGTCCATGATTTGGTTTTGATTTGATACATTGGGGACATTACATTTTCAGTACTACATTTAATTTCTCTTCTATGGAGTAATAATACTACACATTAACATTAAACCTCAAAAACACTGATGGAAAGGCATTTTAACCTACATTAGCAGCATCTTTAGATAGCCATAAAGCTTTCATTCTTTTCCCTACAAGATACATAATTAAACCTTCCAAATGGCTGAGGCATAACAGTGTTACTAAAACAAATGGATATACATACACACACACACACACATATATATATATATATATATATATGTATATATATATATACATATATATATATAAAATGATCAGGTTTTTTCTGAATATATACAAGGCTTGTTATCTGATAAAAAGTCCTTTCCCAAAGCAAACTAAGAAAATTCTTAGTAGACCTCTATCCTATGAAAGTCCTCTTAAACACTTAGTTCTTTTAAAGCCTTCTTCATCACTGGCTAATCACTGTCGCAATTTGAAGGAAAACACAGATGCCAAGATGATTTTCCTGTTTTTGTGGGGATGTCTAGATTAACTATTTTATATCATAAGAATAATTACTGCCATCCCTCAGTAGAAGGCAATCCAATGAATACAATTTTGTGAAACAACTTGTTTGTATATAATGGATTCAATTACACTTAATAAATCGTTCAGAAATACACTTGTGGCGCTATAAATTAACAAGGATGAAGTAAGGCATCTCTGTCATAGGGAACCCCCGTCACAAAGTGCAGGCCAGCTGTCAGGAAGGGAGCCAGAGTGGTGGGTGAATCAGCCGATGGGGACGGGGACTGGGGTGTGTGTGGCAATCCATGTCACAGGAGTAAAAGTCAGAAGGGAGAGTGGAATCTTTAAAGAGGGACCAGCAGAGAAATGAATGCCAGAAACGTCCCCCTCCCCCTTTCTTCCTTAAGAAACAAGAGCTGTAATGAGCTACAAGAAAGCAAATCTTATGAGCCCTTGGAGTTTTCTAAATAAAGGGACCAGCCTTCCAGTGGGAGCAAGGCCAGAAGTAGCTTTCCAGTGAGAGGTGCTACAGCGATCACATTTCTGTGCAAAGTGCGCTTCTTCAGACTCATGGTGCTTCCAGTTTTTCAGAGCGGAGACCAACAGACAGCACTTAAAAACTTATCTCCTTCACACTGCTGGGCATGTGATCAATTAGAGACTTATTTTGATTTCCAAGCAAATGTGCCACAGAAGAGTAAAAAGGATAATCAATCATTTACCTTAATGTGAATGAATTCATTGCTTTTCTGATAATATGTAACTGAGCGGCAAGGAAGGAATGAGAGCTTCCTGGAGGAACAGATGAGGCAGTGAGGCAAGCAGGCAGAGAACAGTGTAAGAGTACTCCCACCCACTTCCTTCGGAGGTGTCAGCTGGGGCACAAGAAAAACAGGAGAAGGACAGGGAGGAGGGAAGGACCTACACTAACAACCTGAACGTAATCCTGTGGGCCACTTAGAATCCTCTCAGCCTACGAAAACGAGCCTTCCTACCCCATCCAAGTGAGGCTATGATAAACTGTTGCTTGGTTCTCTATTCTATCTCCTCCATCAGTTCATTTTATCTCCTGTGGTGGTGATAATGCTCCCTATTGATAATAGGGTGGAAAGACTTCCTGAGTTCAGCCATGACGTGTGAAATAAGCAGAAGAAATGTGCTGAGATATTTTAGGTCTCATGTTACTGTAGACCCCTAATTCTATTCCTTGGAGGTCTCCTGGTCCTCCCCTTCAGGTGTTCAGCTTTCAAGAGTAGGAATCAAATCAGTTTTCAATATTGAAAGCTTTGCCCCTTTTGTCCAGAAAGCATAAGCAGAAAGCCTGGCATAAAGGCATGTTTGGGACAAATGAAGCTAACTCCCTTGGGGGTGATATGGTAACCTGACGACATGACCCAAAGACCAGTGACTGTTGCTTAGGCATTTCTCTCCCTGGCACTCAAATTTTCCCATTTCCACAAAGCGTGGATTAGATAATAACAATAAAAATACCAATGTTGAATGACAGCCCTGTGGTCTTTTTGTCCTTATTAAAATAAGCAGGTTTTCTTATCCCCCTATATATAGAAAAGGAAACCAAGGCTCAAAGCCGTGAAGGGATTTAGCCAAGATTACACGTTTTGTGAGAGTCAGCAAGAGATCCAATCTTAGGCTTTTGCCATTAGATGAGAACGTCTGTCAGGTTTGTCTGATTCCCATTCTCTCACACTCTGATTTTATAATCTATATGGTACAAGTCATTGTTCAACAAAAACCAATGTATAGTTGTAAGGAGCTTATATAGATTAAAGGTCAATAATAGTGTAATACAATAAAATATTCTAATTGATATTCATGAAAAATACAGATATCTATCAAAATATTGCATTATTATTTCTAAGGTTAAGTTGCATACTTTTTTATGATTTCTTATTTTTTATGTTCGTTTTTGATAATGCATTTTAAATCAGAATAAAAGTGAACCCTCTCTTCAAAAATGGTACCGGTATCAATTTCAAATATCCTTCCCCTTTGTTTTAATATAGACATGAGATGAATAAAGTATGGTTATTGAGCAAACTCTAATTTTATTTGATTCAAATACATGCAACATTATTAGTAGGAACAAAGTCTCAACTGTTCTGTTAAATTCTAAATCTTAAATATAAAATGCCCAATTATTCATGAGTCATTTTCTTTTTTCTTAACTTTTCAGTTACCCCCTTAGGGCACATCATAATATGCTGGGATTTAGACTTAGCATTATTTAAAAACCTTAGGAACCATGATTTCTTATAGGTTATGTGATATACTTTCATCTTTAAGTTCCACATGAATCAAGTTAATCACAAAGTCAAATATATAAAATTAAGATTATGTTTTATAGTTTAGGCAATTACAAAGAACAGAGAATAAAAGGGAAAAGAGAGAGCCATTGAAAAAGGTACATTCTAACAACATCCCAATTATGAATCCTATGTCCTCTTGACACCGGCAGTTGGGGCTTCCTGATATGGTATTTGATGTTAAAATTGATGGGGAAATCCCACATTTTACTGCCAATACCTTGTTTTGCTTGGAGACTTTCTTCTTTTAATGGTATGGCTGTACTATCTAATAAAAGTATGTCAGTCCTTTCTTATTCTTAGATTAATTCTTAGAAGAATATTGAATTTATGACTAATACCCAATGGTGTAGCATGATGCTTTAAAGAAAATGTCTTTATTCTTTACAACTTGGATAATAGCTAAGACAATGAAATCTAATGAATATTATTTTTGTGTTTTCTCTGGAGGTGTGCAAAGGAACATTGGCTTTTAGGAAATGTTCATCTTAGGGGTGCTCTGCTGAGATGGGCAGTGGAATGGGCTGCAGTCCAGGAGCCAGGGATCTTGGGTAACCAGACCAACTCATGGCTTTGAAAGGGACCCTCTTCATGCTCATCATCTCCCTCCTAAGTTTTCCCCATATACAGGATGAGGAAGAGAGTGGTAAGCAGTTGAAGAAAGTATATCCAATTCTAAAATCTGGGACTCATAGTAGATGGAGTAAGCAAGGTGACTTTTAGCTTTTAATCCTAAAAAAAAAAAAAAAAGTGCAATTGGAGAATAGAGAAATTGTAATGAATTTATTCTTTATAATAGACACAGTGACTTTTAAACATTACTAATTGCTCAGAATTGATGATTACATTTCCTTCATTATCTGGGAATATCAGGTGGTAAGTTTGCCTTTTGATGAAAGACAAGATCCTGCAGTGATTGAAAGAGGAAACACTGCCAGTAGGGCTGCTGGTGCCTGGAACCCAGCCTCTACTTCACTAGGAGGCCATCGTTGAGCCACATTCCCTAATGTTGACACTAGAAACTTCTGCATTGAGCGAAGAAGGCTTCTTTGCTCTGTGGGGCATTAGTAGACTGAAGGTAGGCGCAGTCCAATTCAAAATGAATAGGAATTCAGTTAATTCTAGATTCTGCATCTAAGAGCATCTGTTCTTCTTCTCCATTCGAGCCTGATTTTACTTCAGTCATTCAATTGTTTGGTAAATTGTTTTGTCTCAAATAGACACTCTTTGTCTCTTCAATCACCGTTTGGGCAATATTATTCCACAGTATCAGCAATAACAACAAAATATGTCATCTAAACACAAGTATATAGATTCAAAAGTTGGTATCTACCTGTTTACATATCTTCCCGGGATTTAAATTTCTTCTTCAGTTCTGTGTTTTTATGCATTAATACTGCAAAACTAAGTTCACAGCAGCAATGCAATTAGTGAGCTCTCTGAAAAACTACCTCCGTTTGTGGCTGCTAATGTATTTGCTATAGATTTTAGTGACAGAAATAGTGATATTAATGTCGTCAACATCCATGTCACTGCTTGCAGGCATCATGTAAACCAAAAGGTTACATTTTAAATTATGAAAGGCTGGGTTAAAAGAAAAAAAGTCCTTCATTTTTTTGACTTGTCACATTAGAGTTTAAGATTATGTTATAGGTGCTCAGAATTAATCAAAACGTGTTAGTCTACGTAGAAATAAAACATAATGTAGAAAGTCTGTATCACTGATTTAGAATATTTTAAATATTATGCTGTTTCAATAAGAAGATAAAATTCTATTTTATGAATAGCCAATTAAATTTGTGCTTACCATTAGACATATCCTAATTAGGGCACATTTCTCTGCTTTAAAATTCTGAGTAATACAATACAATTTTTTTTAAATTATGGTTTTTGAATTATTCTAAGCAGCATGTACTTGTATGTGCAGACATTTCTTATTTACTTGGTGCCTGACAGTGTAATGTACCAACAATCTTATGGAGCTGTTATTATTATGGTATTATTATGCCCACTTTAAAGATGAGAAAACTAAGATTACATAACTTTCCCCAAATTATACAACTAGAAATTGGAGGCAGGAGGGTGAAATGGAGGGTGATCAGTTTCTAACATCAACCCTCTTACATACAATTCACATCTATACTCCTAACTATGCAGAACTATGATTCTTAACTATTATTTCTATGGCTTTTTAACCAATTTTCTTCTTACAGGAGACAGGATTGAAAAGTAGTGCAGACTAAACTTTCAGGTGGTATGTATATATGGGGTACAGGTGGCAATAATAACAATTTTCTGGGGATACTTGAAGGCTGAATCATCAAATCTTCTTCTCTCTGTGTCCTCATCAACTGCTTTCCTTACCTGAATTAATATCATGCTCTCAAAGCAAAGGGCGTGAGTGGCTTTTTTGGCTTTTACCTTTTATCACTCTGAAAACCATAAAGTATTAAAATAAATGATGAGCTATTGGTCTGTGAAACTGATAGTACTTTAAAAAGACTATTAATGGGACCTAAACATTTTATTAAATAGGAGAATTAAAAAGCATGAACCAGAAATCCTGCTATCCCTGGTTAGATTCCTGTTTGAGAAATTTCTTGTTCATATGCTAGTTTAGTTAAATCCATTCCCCACTCATATATTAAATATTTGGGGACTATATTCCCTGCATTTGCAGGAAATCCTTTTCAAGGATACACATTTTTAAAAAGCTGTCCACCACTTAATAATTAACAAGGTTAGCTAGCTATTTATTCATTTTATGTGCTTGTTCACTTATCAAATATTTTTTCTAAGCACTTACTGCAGACCAGGCATCCTGCTAGAGGTGAAGAATAGATAGTATTAAAAACAAAACTAGGGCCGGCCGAGTGGCGCGATGGTTAAGACCTGGCTTGGATGCCAGAGGGCCCCGGTTCGGATCCCACATATGAGGGCCAGCGACACTGCCCTCCACAGCTAAGATGCTGAACAACAGCTCAACTTGGAGCTGGGCTGCCATGAGTCGCCTGAGACAGCGTAGGCTGCAGCCCTGCTGCAGTGGGTTGTCATGGGCTACCATGTGTAGCCAGCAGCCAGTGTGAGCGGCCAGCAGCCACTGTGAGCGGCCATCCAGAAGCCTACAACTGATCTGCCTCGCCTGGAAAGAGCACAATGATGGTGCCAACTTGGGCCTGTGAAGCAACATCCTCCAGAACTAGACTGAAGAACAAAACGACAGCAACTTGTCTGTTCCCCTTCCTGCAATTCCCCAGCACTGTTCCCATCTCCCCAATTCCCCCAATAAAAATCTTTAAAAAAAAACAACCAAAAAAACCCCAAAACTAGTCAGGGAAAGCCAGATTGATACATTTTGTTATTTAGGTTTACACAAATCTCTAAAACCTAGGTCAAAGTCACTGTCTATGAAATGGGGGGAGTTTTTTTCAGCTTTGTGCTGAAACCATTGAAAGCCCTGTTTTAATATGCAGCTAGCATCAAAAGTAAGTCCTGCTATCTCTGAAAACACCTATTTGCATAACACTATGGAATCTATGCATCTGTTATTAGGAAGTGAGACCTGATTTTATTTATCTTAAAAATCGGTGTGACGTTTTGTTTTCTTTTTTAAAACTCAGACCAAAGACAAATTAGAAGTTATACATACAAAAGCAAAACCGGTTGGGTTGTTTTGGCCAGTTTCTTTTAACTCCTGTTTCAGGTCAAGATTTAGTGAGTGAGGGATGAAAGATATTTCAGCATCCTGTTTGGATTCTTATATTGCACACTATTTATTCCTAGTGGGATTATGACTTGGAATGAGATGATCATGGAGTTCAGAGAATCAGGTGTTTGGAGCCTATTTCATTAAATAACTCAGATATTAAAAGAAGGCACGAGGCTTCAGACTGTGATCAGTCCATATTGGGAGAAAAACCGTTCGTGAAACAATTCAAATGTCAACGACTTTCATATTTTCCAGCTCTGAAAAAAAAAAAGTATAAATGCATGTTATTAAGCCATTAACTAGAATTTTTCTGAAATTCCCAGAAACCGAACAGAGATCAAGGATATTTTGTTGGTTACTTTTTTGAAGTCAATCAAACAATAATGGTGATTGTAACATTTGGCATCTAAATGGTATTAACTTTTGGCTGTTGCATGGATTTCATTAAATTCAATGAGATTTTTGTTATACAGAGCCTGCCAAAGAAAATTTACATACCAGAAAAAAGTAGTCTTGGAATTTATTCATTAGCTTTTTCACCCACAAAGGTCTATAAATGCAAAGGTTTGGTTTTGGATGGAGTTCATTTGGATGTATCACTAGGAAGTGTATCTTTGCATCGCAGGCTGCCTAAATTTGGAAGAATTCAGCCCTGTTGATTTCCTTTGTTCTCTGCTGATACACACTGGAATATAGTGGTCTCTGAGACCAGATAGTCAAAGAATTTCACCATTTCAAGGGCTGTTGAAAGCCCACAGCTCCAGTTAAACTAAACTATGGAAAAATTATCAGAAAAATCATTTTATAGGTATTTAGGTTTTTTTTTACCATTATCCATATTATTTTCTCTTTTCATGTTTTCTTGATCATTGCATTTCTCTTCTAATTAAATCCCTCAACTCACTGCTGATATTAAGAATGAAGGGAGACATTATTTTAGCCTTTGGGTTTTGTTGGTTGATTTAAAAATGACAAGGTTTTTGTTAGTTATACTGACTGACCCTTAAATTAGTATTTAAAAATGGCTTTTCTTCTGTTTGATTTCAGAAGTGACCAAAAAAAAAAAAAAAGTATTTCTGATGTGTGTGGTTGAATGGAAGTTGAGATCTGTCAATCAATCCATCTTACCAAATTCAACTTAGGATATTAATTAATTAATCAATTAAGCACTATCATACTTTTTCAGTCATAATATGTTTAATTTATGAAAATTATATTTTTCTGGAAAAATAACATTTTTTTTCAAATTTTCTTTTGCTATCATTAGGTTTGTCATTGATACCACAGGTCTTGTGAGGGTGAGCTTTATTGATAACAAAAGTGCATTTTAGATAGAGAGGAAGACCAATCAGGACCAGAATGTAGTTGCTAGATTCACAAAATAGATTAGAGAGAATTAACCCCAAATTAAGGATGAGCCCACTGGTATCTTGTGGGCTGAGGTTGCATTCAGGGTCCTTCATTCTAGAGCAGTGGGTCTCAACCTTCCTAATGCAGCGACCCCTTAATACAGTTCCTCATGTTGTGATGACCCCCAACCATCAAATTATTTTCATTGCTACTCTATAACTGTAATTTTGCTACTGTTATGAATCGTAATGTAAATATCTGATATGCAGGATGAATTTTCATTGTTACAAATTGAACATAATTAAAGCATAGTGATTAATCACAAAAACAATATGTAATTATATATTGTGAAATAGTTATAATTCATGAAGTGTCGTTTTACCTCCAATACTGCTGCTTTCAACACAGCAGCTGCTTTCTACGCAGTAGCTGCTCTCTACACATGTGTGACTGGTCCGCATAAGTACATTATGGCACCAACCCTGTCACATACACCTGTATTTGTACGGGGTGTATGTGATGGGGTTGGCGCGATGATGTCATCACGCCGGGTACTCGTATGTGGGCGTATCTGCATGTGGGCAGACCCGCCTGGAGACGGATAGAGGAGCGGTGCCTCGGTTCCTAAGACCATCGAAAATATGTGTTTTCCGATGGTCTTAGGTGACCCCTGTGAAAGGGTCGTTTGACCCCCAAAGGGGTCGCGACCCACAGGTTGAGAACCACTATTCTAGGCAGAGATGAAAATATGGGGCAGAAAATCACAGCAGGTTTCACAGCAGAGTATAAGGCAGAATTCCAGGCCCAAAGATGGAATCAGAAGACAGAATGAGGAAAATGGAGCAAAGCTTTAATCTCATTCAGAGTTGGGTACCAGAGCTCCAGTTCTTCGCTGCTATATTTTCTGGCCTCTAGCATACCCAGTTGCCAGAAACTGGAGATTAAAAAAAAAAAAAAGGAATTTGGCAGAGTCTGAAACCCTATATAAAGTGTGGTAGAGCCATTGGATTTGTAAAATTCAAGTTTTGAAAGAGGTTAAGCATTATTTTTCTGTTTGTTTCTGTAACTGAAAACAGCAGTGTACATTTGAGCGAGAGTCTGGGGGATGACTTCAGAGGGACCAAATTTTCTCAGTGATATTGGTATGCCACAGATTTCAGAGCAATTCTGAAGTAGAGCACACTGTACTCAATCCCCTAGTCTTCAATATGTCTCCCGATAATAAATAATGTAAATAATGCTAAAATTAAATGAAAGCCCATTTTACAAGAAAACAAACAAACCCCTAAACATTAAAATGACAGAAGAGTCCCCAAACAGAGTAGAAAGCCCTGGAGTGGTGGCCTCACCATGGTAAAACTAAATCATCAGTACAAGCAGGTTCTAATAAACCATTCAGTGTGATAAAGGGGCACTATTATGTTGCAAAGCCCAGAAGGCTCTGCCATTGCTACTACCACGAAGTGAATAGGTTAAAAGACTTTAAATGGGATTGTCATGGCTTTTGAAAGCAACACTACAGGGCTACAGGCTGATAATATGCCTTTATTAATGTATATAATAGAACACTAATACAAATTAGAACCATCTCTGATGTTAGACAATCTGGTTTGCTGAATTCAAAAAATTAGGGGACATAGCCAGAAAGAAAACAAATTTTACAGAAACAATTCCAATAAAAGTCTTTTTGGATAATGAATTAAATTTTCTTGTTGAATAGAAGCTTCTCAAAGACAAGTAATTGATCAATTAATGTTTATTTAATAACTTTTCAGTACCTACAATGTGCCCAGGTCTGGGGTAAGTACTGGTACACTTCAAAAACCACAATGTTTGTTTACTATGTAATCTACTACACATCAGGCCCAGAGCAAGGCAGACATTTATCCTACATTTTATGTTGTTTGTGTAAAACCTATACAAAGCTTCAATAAAAGGTATTCTTTTTTTTAAAAAAAGTATTCACTATTTTTGACGTTTCTCTTTTTTTTGTCTGTGTGATTCTAACTACTTCTAAACCTTTAGCTTCAGAAGGTAAAGTTAAAAAAAGAAATAAATTTGAAGAAACAGTAACATTCGTAAATCTGAGATGTTATTCTTGTGCAACATCATGCATTATGTGAGAGACAGTCATCACTTAGCCAGTAACTAAAATTAATTGTTATGAATATTACATAATGATCTGACAAGGAATTTTCAGATAATTTGACAATAAGAAAGAATATGAAATATATTCTGTATTATTTTGATGTACTCTCCTGGAAATAGAACTTTGGAACTGTGGTACAGTCATGCTTTCAATTATATTACAAAGTAGTCACACATTAAAGTCTAAGGGAAAATGATTCTTTATTCTCATAGTTCCTGTCCTATTGTTTTCTAAGCGGGTTTTAGGAATAAAGACGCACTTGAATAGAAAAATTTATTTATGGTGTTTACCCTTTTTTGGTGCTTTCTCACATAATATAAATTTAAATGCTATTGTTCATTTTTTAATATACGAGCATGTTTTATTTTAATAGTTGGAAAAAATAATCATAAGGACAAACTTTCGTGGTGTGACTCAGAATATTGTCAAGTTACTCTTATGGCAAAAGCTGATGCGGCCCTGAAGGACTTCTTTCATTTATTTTCATGGGGACATACTAATGGGGATGGGTTTGCAATGGATTGAATGTGCTGATAACCCTGCCCTCATCTGGTGAGACTTTGATTAACTCTATAATTTGTTCTCCCAACAGTGCTTCTGTGTGTGTGTGTGTGTGTGTGTGGTTAAGGGAGAAGTTCAACAGATTATCATCGATCCTTAACATTTCTTTGGAATTGGCGTAGCTTTAAAGCGATTACCATGTGGTCTGAAGTGATGGTCAAGGGATCCCTTCAAAAGCATACAAGAATAACTCCTTAGGGAGAAAAATATTTCTATTACTTTAATCATAAACCACCAGCATTATGAGCTTGACTAATAGTTGAACATCAGGAAGCCCTGTGCCCTTAGATCTGATTTGGCAAGGCCTGTGTTCACATAACCTGTAACTAGTTTAAAACGGTAGCTTAACGTTGACGGGCTTCATCCAATCAAAATGGTTAATGAACTAATTCTGTATGTGTCTATCTTTGTCAATAGTCTTTCAAATTAAAATTTTCTATTTTTCAAGTTGAACAGAGCATGTAGCTAGCAGCCTCTGGTATAAACCTTTTCATGTTCCTACAAGATATGCAGAGATCAATATTGACAACAGCAAAGCAAAAAAAACAAAACAAAAACAAAAAGAAAAACAAGCAAACAGCACTAACAGTGATCCTTTTACCTATATCTGGAAGAACACTCTAGTAACTATAAGAATGATGTACCTAGACTGAAAAAGCAACCATGGTCTAATCTTAGTAAAAACAATTCTGCCTATAGTGGGGAGGTCTGTTTTCCCTAAGTGTCTACTTTGCGAGATAACTGCCCTGCATGTGCATCACCCTTTGAGGCAGAGTGCTGGCCACCTGTCTTATTTCTCCATGAGTCAGAAATGCCAAGCTTCACAAACAACCATGAATGAAGTGGTCTGAGGATTGGAGAATTGATATAATTCTGGGTAGTGTTGCCACAAGAAAATATTGTGTGGGATCTGTGTAGGTGGCTTTTGTACTGATGATTAGAGCCTTCTATGCCCTTTACCCATCCATGGTGATTAGAAGCATGGGTAATGGATGTGAAGTTTAGAAAGGCTCCACCAGACAAAATTATACTAGAAACTGGTAATTGGACCCTATAGATTCAAGAAAGCTATACAACCAGATAGAGTAGGTTATATAAGAAGAATACTTTTGCTGTTCATTGGTAAACACTGCATGTGTCTGTCTGCACAGGTTATCTCCAGATTCCTGACTGAATCAACAGAAAGCAACAATAACAAAAATAAAACTAATACAGGAACTATATAAAACACTCCCATATCAAAGTAAAGGAATCATCATTCTGAAAATTCAGACCAAGTAAATTATGAAAATAATTTGTGTAACTAGATAAAAGAAAACTACACATCAACAATATGATGCATGAGAATTCAGTTTCTCTGGATCAGTCACAGAAAATCACAAAAGAAAAGGCTAAATGAAGGGAAAAAATGCACATAGAAGATGGATAAGATAAAAATAAATTTATGTACCATGATAAATTCACTAAGGTAATTAAAATCTGTATTGGGGGCAGTGAAGGGCAGAGCTGACATGGAAAATTACCTCATTGAGCTGAGGGACAAATTTGGGAAGAACTCCCATAAAGCAGGTGAACAAAGTAAAATCAATTTAAATATTTCAAAAGAAAATGACATACCTGAAGAATAGAGAGTGAAGTTTTAAACCTAATAATTATAGCTATCCCTAAGGAGAAAAGCAAGCAAATATTCAGAATATTTGTTTGACAATTTCACTAGTGATAAAATGATCTAAATAAATACGCAGATCAAGAAGTTTCTATGTGTGTGCTTCAGTCAACCTCTATAAAGGGGATCACAGATTAAAATATAGATTGTTCAAACTCTAATTTGTAAGAATAAATTAAAAATAAATCCTCAAAGCATCCAGGCAGAGCAACAACAAAGTTACTATTAAAAGGAGTAGTTTTCCGACATCTGCAAAACTAAATGGCTAAGAAAGTGGCAAATTGGCCATTGAGTCTTGAGAAGAATATATCCTGTCTCAATAATTATATGCCTGGCTGTGTTATCTTTCTTTTCTGAAAGTAAAAGAAAGATATCCTGCATTACACAAACATTTATAATATATTTTCTTTTGTCAAAGAAAAATGATTTCCTTTGATGTTGGGATTAATCCATATTAAAATCTAAAAACAGGGAAGATCCTGGACTCTATCCCAAGGAAAGAGTAGAAATCTAAACAAAGCTATTGATTATAGCTACTTTATTACTATAAAAATCATAAAAGTTCAACATTAAGAAAAAGTTTCACACTTGGGCACTGCAGGCCTAAAATTAATGACAAAAAGGTTTTCCATGACATAGGAGAATGCGTGCAATGTAATGAATAGACTGTGAGCTTCACGAGGACAGGCCCCATGTTTGTTTGGTTCTCCATTTTATCCCCAGTAGCTGGCACTATTCCTGGAACAATAAATATTTGCTAACTATAACAAGTAAAAAATGATTAAATGTGGCAGAGTATAAAACTGTATATAGAGTATCATTTCAATATGCTTACCAGTGGGGTAAAGCCTGCTCAAGCAATCTCCTCTAGTTCCCTGTGAGGGTGGACACATCAGCAGCTGAGAAAGCCCACCATGGCTAGTAAGCTGGGCGAAGGCTCTGGAGCCAGGTTTTGCTCATGACAGCAACAAGAAGGACGGACTTCCATGGCATGTTGTGTGTGTCTATCACCACACGTAGCACATTTTTGCAATTACGTGTAGCTCAATTTTACATAAAGCTCTTCAAGTGCTCTGTCACAAAAAAGGCAAATAAATGTTTGTGTCATTTAATCAAGTCCAATGAGACCCTGCAAAATAGGGTGACAAGTGACTTATTGGGCATAGTTTTGTTAATAGAAACATATCATATCTGGATATCATATATGGATGAAATGTTTGTGTTCCCTCAAAATTAATATGTTGAATCCCCGACCCTCAATTTGACTGTTTTGGAAATAAGGTCTGTGAGGATGTGATAAAGGTTAGATGAGGTCATAGGGTGAGGTTCTGATCCCATAAGATTAGTGTCATTATAAGAAGAGACACCAGAAAGCTCGCTGCTGTAAAGGCCAAACACTTAGCAAAGGCCATGTGAGGCCATAGCAAGAAGGTGGCTGTCTACAAGCCAGGAAGAGAGCCCTCACCTGAAAGCAAATGTGCAGACATCTTGATCTTGGACTTCAAGCCTCTAGTGCTGTGAGAATACACATTTCTGTTATTTAAGCCACCCAGTCTGTGGTATTTTGTTATGATACCCTGAGAAGATTAAGACAATTAATTAGTAATCTCTGCTAGGGTATGAGCAATCATAACTTTGATCACCTGAAACAGTTCCAAAATTCTGAAGCCAAATATCTCAGATGAGGTCTCAGTCTGTGGTCCCTCCATTTTGGTTATGGTCTTTCATGGTGTCTTTTACACAATAAAGAATGGCTTAGTGAGTAGATATTGAACAGCGGAAATAGAGTGGAGGTAGGTAGTGTGAGGCTTGAGCTCTGCTTCTTTCTAGCTTTGGGCCACTGAGAAGCTCATCTTTGCTCCTTAGTTTTCTCAATGACACCTGGCTTTTCTATATCATGGGGTCCTGGGATGATCAAACGAGATCATGTAAGTGAAACTGCTCTGTTTACTCTAAATGCTATATAAATGTTAGGGACTTACCAAAAGTACCACTCTTAGACCTGGGAAAGGAAGTCCCCAACTAAGTGAACATGCTTCAGAGGATCTGCTCTGGCATATTTTATCCCTGCTCCTTACCACCATGGGAAGGATCCTTGGGGTCAAGGAGTGCCCATCCAGTCCAAGCATCAGCTCTTGTACCATGATCCAGGTACCTGGGACCCTGAAATCCCTAGCCAAAGAGTGCCTAGCCTTCAGAGCCTACGTTGGCCTCTACTCCAGTCCCACCCACCCAGTCTGTGCCATGGAGTGGCTCACTTCTAGGTAGAGGGGCCCACAAGAGATGGTGTGTCTGAGGAGGGTGCTTGGGCAGAACTTGGACTTGTGGGCTGAGATGTCTACAAGTGTTGTGTGTGGCTGTGTGTGTGTGTGTGTGTGTGTGTGTGTGTNCTATCCTCACTCACACCTCACCCTTCAATTTTGTTCAACTAATACTTTCTTGAACCCCACAATTTGCCTGATACTGTAGGACTCATGGAGATTCAAATATGGGTAAGTTACTGTTTCTGTCCTCAAGAAACTCAGTTCAATGAGATAAATAGCCCCTGAGTGCTGTGATAGAGATACCCCAGGATGCTACCGGAAACCTACACCCAGGGCTTGGAGAAAGGTGTGTGTGTGTGTGTGTGTGTGTGTGTGTGTGTGTGTGTGTGTACTCATGTTACAGGAAGGAGACTGAAGAGGGAAGAGAAAGGCGTCAACCAGAACTGGGGACTGTGTTTTGTGTTATAAGGTATGTGATTTGCACCTCTTTGTCTTCTTTGCCAAGCCCTGAAAATGGTAGGGCAAGTCTGTATAAGAATTCTGAGTTCAGTCTAACTGTGTGATTTGGAGCTAATTGATTAGTATATCCGGGTTTCAATTGCCTTAAATTATAAAAATATTATGTATGTGATTTGATACCACATCCACAGATTTGGATACATAAAACCTGTGATATTTATGAAATTCTGCCTCAATTCTGCTTCTGCTGAAATTCTGGCTTAGATATTAATTTCTAAACTCTCATTTATAAAATCCATCCACACATCAATATTGGCTTTCAAATATCCATCTCATTACATATATAAAAATCATACTTTCTAGTTTTTAAATTTTCCAATTGACTTCATTAATGGTCTTCCCTCTACCTTACCTGATATGAACTTCCTCTCATTTTCATTTTCCAGGTTCCTAATTAGTATTGGGATTTTTTAATCTTATTTTTTCACTTTTATCAGTCATCATTACATCTCATTCTTTCAGATCTTATTTTAAAAACAAAATGACATTTTTCTTTTACTCTCTCTGCTTATTTATATTTCACCTTTGCCTTCCTGTTTTAATAAGATTTATGCCTACATTTAACATACTTTTAGGTTTAGCTTGTCTGTGGCACAGATCATTGTAATATATTCAAAATTTGAGATTTCAAAGGGTGAGTTGAGATTGAATTTTTTACTTAATTTGGTCACAATACTTGGAGATGTTGTATGAATAAAATGATCACATAATCAAAAAATGTTTTGAATGGGTAACTTTGTTTTAACTTAAATTGACATAAGGGAGTCTATGAGCTGGCCTAAGATTCACAGCATTTTTTCTCTAAGAGAATCCCAAAAGGTCAGTTTATAAACAAGTAATTATTGAACACACCCAAGAGGATCTGAATCTTATTCCCTGATCTGCCATTAGGCAAATTGCTTAATACCCTTGTCTTCATTTGTACAAGGTTGCATTGAGGATAAAGTGAGACAATAGCTGAGGCAATACATTAGAAAGCTGGAAGAGTCTGTGATTATAATTTGTCATTAGTATTAATAATAAAATTATTATATAATGCTCATAACTCATAATTTACCCAATGCAAACCTAAATTATATTTTTGTGAAAATTCTTTACAAAGCTAAAGGCTCTATTGTTGCATATGTAATGAAGGTCTTATGATTTCCTGACCTGTTTAATATAGTCAGCTTATTTCAGGCAGGGTTTGGATTAAAGGGAACCACTCTGTCCCTTGCTTATAGGACAGATGAAGACTACACTATTAACAGAACTACCATTTTTTTCTTTGAGTTTTTTGTACATTAGTGGATCAAAGTATAAATGAAATAATGCTTACCACGTGTGTGACCTTGGGTAAATATTCTATAGGCTCACACTGGAAAAGGTAATAATGATAAGAGTATATATACTGATGAGTCACACTGTTCACATTTGAATCCTAGGCTCCCTATCTACCACAGGTGAATTCTTGAGCAAATTCTTAGCCTCTTCATGCCTATTTCATTATATACTAACTGTGGATAATATCAATATAGCCCCTAGATTGTGGCTAGAATTAATGATCTAATACACATAAAATGTTTTAATACCAGGCATACAGTATTGGGTCTATAAATGTTAGTATTTCATAATTAACACATTTGAAAATAATTGACTCTCCTCTATAGACCTCAATATTTAAAAATTTTTTAAATGTTTGAATTATGCTGAAATACACATAATATAACATTTACAATTTTAACCATTTTAAGTGTAGAAGTCAGTGGCATTAAGTCCATGAAGAATATTGTGCAACCATCACCAGCATCCATCTCTGGAATTTTTTACCACTCCAAAATGAAATTCTCCACACATTAAACACTAACTCCTTTTGCCTCCTCCACCCAACCCCTGGCAACCACTGTTATACCTTGTGTCTCTATGAATTTGACTACTCCAGGTATCACATGTAAGTGGACTCATAGTATTTGTTATTTTGATAGTAGCCGTCCTAATGGGTGTGGAATGGTATCTCACTGTGGTTTTGATTTGCATTTCCCTGATGTTTAGTGATGGTGAGCATCTTTTTTTATGTGCTTCTGGCTATTTCTATATCCTCTTTGGAGAATGGATAGTCAAGTCCTTTGTTCATTTTTAAAATTAGGTTTTGTTGTTGAGTTGTAAAGATTTCAATACTTTTAATTGAGAAAATATTTTCTCTATTGTCAATATGGCTGATCAAATTCTGCTAAGTAGAGGATAGTGTCAATTTTTACTTCTTTTATTAAAATGCATAAGTATTGCAAAACAAATATTTTCACAGATATACTTTCTTTTTGTCTTCATTCAGAGATACTTTCTTTGACAAATACTTTATCAGACAAATCTTATCAAATAATTTGTCTTTATTTATGATTATTTGAATCCTTAGCCAAAATTAGATATTATAAAAAAAGTATTTCTTAATTTCATTTCATTCTCATTTAGCATATAAATTTGTCCAATTAAAATATAAATATTTTCATCAAAAGATTCTTTCAGCTAGTTGAGATATTCTAGAGCAATTTTAGAATTTTAAAATTTAATCTTGTATAACATTTTAATTCTCATTTGAAAATTTATTCAGTTCCTCCCCTACTTTTGTGAGGACAAATTTCAATGAACTTCTGTTTTCAATAATTGCAATTTTAAAAACGTTTCAAAATCTTACATACCTTGCTGGGTCAGATACATTTAAAAAAAACAAACAACCTGCTGCTTTTGTTTAAGAAGCTAACTGTCTAGTATGGCAGGTAGGATGGGGTGGATAGGGAACTAGGGGACTAAGTCAATAATTATAGTAAAATGTAGTAATAAAAACTCAGGAATATCAAATTCATGGTAGTAAACAATATGATAGACCACCTCTTTGTTTTCTAGTTTAGCTTAATGGTGTGTTATAATCCAGGAAATTCTACTCTTTTTGGAGTACTGATGTCCTTAGCAATAAAGTTGGGTAATAGTATACAGATATTTTATATGCGATGGGATTTAGGAAATGAGTTTAAGACAATGGGGCAAGTATGATGACCAAAACTAGAATGAGTGAGATGAAAGGTAACAGCAAAACTTGCTCTAGAAATGAGTCAGGGTTACAACTCTGAATTTAAGATTCCTCAAATTAAATAATAGTATTTAAAGCTAACATCACAATTAAGAAGTGGAGATAAACTAGGAAAGGATAAACAAAGCACATTCAACAAGTTCCTCTTTGCTAGGGGACGTCAGTCCTCATGGGGTTACGATCACTGTTTTGAATGACATAATTTAGGTCTGTGAAGATTGGCCTGGGCCCCCTGAGGGGAAATGTGTCCCTGGACACTGAGAAGCCTCTGAAGGGAGCTCTGTGGCACCCACCTCTGGTAACCTATTCCAACATTCTTCCCTGAGGAATGTTCAATTTCTTAATACCACCTTTGTCTCTGAAAAGTGTGGCCTACCACATATTTATAAGAGAAGGTGAATTTCAATTAAATTTTTTTTGAGAATTGCTTCAGAGATTGTCAACAATTTTGTACTTCCTAGAACACCCAAGGTGGTCTCGAAACCAGCAAAATAGAATTCAGACCATTCTGAAGGATTTTCCCAGAACATTTTCTGAGGGAAATTTGACTCTAGACCTTATTATACTGTCACTGTTAATTTTTAACCTGTGAGAGAAAAGCAAAGTACTAAGTGGTACCCGTATACTATTATACTTTATTATTGATTTTGAGATAGACATAAAAAAATCTGTTGCCAAGTTAGACAAATTTTATGCAAATTGTGAAAAAAATCCATCAAACAGAAACTTAATTCTAATAGAAATCCCAACAGCAGAAGAGAGATATTTCAAATTTTAGGCATGAAAATATAGTAGAAGCAATGTGATACATGTCTTGTTGCATTTGAATCTTTACAATCAGGGAAATGAATTTTCATTCATTCCTCCCTG
The DNA here is from genome assembly GCF_001890085.2 of Hipposideros armiger. Taxonomy (NCBI): domain Eukaryota; kingdom Metazoa; phylum Chordata; class Mammalia; order Chiroptera; family Hipposideridae; genus Hipposideros; species Hipposideros armiger. The sequence continues at coordinate 315,556 of NW_017731609.1, forward strand.
TTCTAGAACACATATTTTCCTTAGGAACAAACCTTAGTAACGAAAGTGTGGCAAATGTATTTAGCATATGTGTATACCTACATTCAAACATATGTATGCACATATACATACTCATATATTTATATATATTTTTCCCCAATAAACATATTTAAAATGTTTCAACAGTGAACTCTGTTATTGTGCCCATCAAATTACTCAACTTTTAATACTTGCAGAAAGCAATGGAAACATAGTTCCAGAATGGGAGATCTGAATTTATAGATGTATTTTCCCAAGGGTTTCCCAGTTATCCATAAGCCTCAGTAGGCAGTTTAAAAATAGGGATGGAATATCTACCTAAATCTATAAATCTTCAGCCTATTTACTTAGAATTTGCTGAGCACAACCCTTGCATTATTTAGCCAACTGAAAGGAGAACATATATCACATGGTGATGTCAGCCTGAACTAGGAGAGATGGGTGGGAATGAAGGGAACTGGGAAGACTTGAGAAAAATCAGAAGGTAAGACTGACCTTGCTGTTTGATTATAAGTAGGTGAGTGAATGAGAAGAAGGATTCAGGAATGATGGTAGGGTGCTCAATTGGATAAATTGGAGTGAGTGGTTTACTATACCTGAAAAGAGGGAGTACAAGCGGGAGAGCAAGTTTAGGAGGAGAGGGATGAGGAGCCGAGTTTTGCATCAGCTGAGTTTAAGGTGCTCATAGGGTGCAGCAGAGATTTTCAATTGGCAGGTGATGAGCAGGCCTGAAGCTCATAAGACAGATATGATCTGGGATAAAATACTTGGTCTTTAATAGCTGTTGCATAGTAAATAAAATTTTGGGAATGATGTAATTGCTCAAGGGGAATATTTAGAGTAAGAATAGATGGCACAGGGTAGGGCCTGAGGACCACCAATACACAAGGAACTGACAAGAGAAGAAAAGACACTAAGAAGTTTAGAGGATGGAGAAGAGAAAAGCCAAGAGAAGAGTATCAAAAAAAACCAAGGCTATAATAGTTTGGGTTTTAGAAAACATAATGCCAAATAAGATAGGGCAAAAAATAAAATATATTTGACTCAAAAGCAATGGGAGTTTCTTTTTCTTGTGTGCATTAGTCATAGATGAGAAACCTTGCTTGATAGATTAGAATTACCATTTATGATGTTTCTTAAAGCCACATTGAACACAGGTTGAATAATACCTGATAGATCATGAGTTCATTTATTTTTGAATAAATTATCATTGACCACCTCTGATTGGAGAACATATGTGGATTAGACACAATTTCTGCTTTCAAGGAAGTTGCATTTATGTGGGGAGGATACACTCATAGAGACAAGATCCCCACAGCGTGGAATGTGCAACAAATCCATGTGTGAGGAAAGATATGAAGTGTTTGTATGAAGGTGATGCTGATTTTGATGAATGAGAAGGACTCTTCTCATCCCACAGTGAAGTAGGTTACACAAATGAGTGCTGTTGGGGAAGTGTCTGCTGAGCCATCACCATTGCTTCTTTCAGTGATTTTTTTAATTTTGGGGGAATTATGAGTGCCTCTTTGGCCCTCATTCACCCCTGACGTCTTTGTGTCCCACTGGCAAGAGTTTGTTTCTCTTTCTCCACTGTTAAATCTCAGTTCGCAGATCCCGCTTGAGTTGCCATATTAACATTCACACAACTGTGTATTCATCACAAGATAAAATGGCTCTGCAGTAAAACAATAATTTGATCTCGCTCTCTTATCTAAGTCAGTTTTTCATTCAGAAAGAACATCTGACCTTTGGGGAACCATCTGATTATTATTAACAATATTCCTAGTTTCCTATCTTTGGAAGATGTTCCCTACTGGGGGTCTGGATTTTGGGACAACTGTTAAAAGCACAATGTGCAAGGATTATTACCCCCTTATCAAAATCCTGCAAATGAGTGACCATCCATTTTGTGGGAGCCATCTTTTCTTTAAGTACTTACTGCTTTTGAAGTGATTGAGGCTCTATTTATCATCATTACAGTTGATTTAGATGTCTTAAACACACAAAAAATGTTATGGTAATGTACCACTTTCCATTTAAAATTGCAAAAACGGTTAGTTAACAGCAACACTGAAAACAAGGCTAAGAGGCAACTATTGTTAAGATCATCAAGAAAATTCACTAGTTGTGATTATTTTGGAATAAATGCATATTTCTACTCATAGAATAATATAATCTCACCCACAGTCCAGGGAGGACACTGTATGCCATGCAGAGCCACATAGGGGTTGCACTCAGGAACAGAGTGAAGCAGGAGTGGCAGTGAGGTGTAGATTTTGTAGTAACAAGAAGGTGAGAGGAACCCTGGCTCCAGGGAGAAGAGGTGGTTGGCTTGTTTGAATAATTTGCTGATGGGCAGATAAGTAAAACCTGTTAGACTGATGACTGGATAGAGTGCAGCTGGTTCAACTGAAAGGCGGACTAGCTGGGTGGGTATCTTTTCCCACTGGGGCAGGAGTGTCACTGTCTGGTGAGAGCAGGGAAACTCATGGTTGAGTCCTTGTGAGGCTCCAGGATGTCAAGGCCGCACCTGAAGTTTTAGAATTTACAATACTGAGAGGTACTAAGTGTTTGAGTGAGCTGTAAAGGCTCAATTCAGACGGAAGCAAAAAGCGTCTATTACAATAATAGCTTAAATGTTGTGAGGTGTGACTTCAAAAAGTTTAGATGGAAAATTCAAATTTTTTCTGTTTGTTCATCTTTTTTAAAGCAAGTCACTGTAGAGAAGGTAGTTGATGCTGCACTTTATTATAAAGTGCTTTTTATATATAAAGAAATGGAGTTTTCTTATACTTGTAAATATTTCATATAGTAGGTAATTGTGATATTCTGTGTTTTCTAATTTTAGACAAGATCCATAAAGATTAGAGTCCATGACATTGAGAAATTGTAAGAGCCTCCAGGGATGTTTCAGATATAAGAAAGTGCAGTGAGCCTGTCTATATAACTGATCACACCTCAACTGGGCTGCTTATTCAGAAATCAATGCCATGCACAGATAGAGGGGAGCAACTGCAGATGAGAAGGAGGTGGAATATAAGATATGCTATAGATTTTTTATGGCATTTAGCTTTCAGACATACATATGATAATTAAAATGAATGTTTCAATATGCTATGTTTAGAGAGAGAGAGGAAGCCTGGGTAACTGTCCTCATGTTAAATGGTTTATTTGTGTAGAGAAATATAGCAGTAGAGTAGATTATAATAAAAATTATAATAAAAATGAACAATTGTTTCAAAGTCTTTACCCCAAAATTATAATGATATGAAATGTAGATATCTAAATATTTTTTAAAAGGCATCTAGATAGGATGCCTATGGTTTTGATCAAGTAAATCTACTGATTCCATGATAAAGTGATAACTAACATGTTATAACACCCAGCAAAGTAAATTCTCAATAAATATTGATCTCCTTTCCTCTCCCTCTTAATTTCAATAGATCCTAACTTCCAGAGCTTTTACTATAGCTACTCGAATCATAATAATTTTACAAAATATTTTATTCATTTTATTTTACATAGATTCCATGTAACCTAACATCTAATTACAGGTATACCTCACTTTGCACAACAAATGGGCTTCTGAGAAATTATAAATTGAATCGTATTTTAAATGCATTCAGAAAACTATTTGAAGCACACTGGTGAATTCTTTTGTTATTAAAATGTTATGTAAGCTTGTGCTATTGTGGGTTGAATTTTATTAAAATTTTTGGTATTACCACTGATCAGAGAAATAATTTATGGTAGACTATAAATGTTCAATGAAAGTAATTGAGGTACAGAGTATTTAAATAGGAAAAGGATACTTTTAACTTGAAAAGATGTTTAAACAATTGCTTGTGTCAAGGAAACTTAAAGTCAAGTTTAAGTCTACACTCACCCTTCCCAATTTTGAAAATATATCTATCTTTCTGGTTGGACTTGTTGATGTAAGAAATGTCCAACCTGTAGAGAATTTTCATGAGTTTATTTGAGCCAAACTGATGACATATGCCAGAAAGAAAGATCTCAAATGCACTGGAGAATGGTAGTTTTGCAGCTTACTTTATCCATTAGAATCAAAGGAGATGTAAGGAAGATGCATGAAATCCATTGGTGGTAGGTTAAGGAGGCAGGAGAAAGCAAAGCAGGGAAATCTCTAGGCTTGGATAAAAGGCAAAATGGAGAAACACACACTTCTTTTCCATCAGTGAGTACAGGATAGTTAATAATTAACATTTACAGTGCATAGAGATGGTATACAGAGAACAAGATGACAACGAGGAGTTCTGTGGTCTGGTGCTCTGGTGGTCTTATGCTCTGGTGCAGACAGTTATGCCTTTGAGGGGTAGGAAAAGAATATTACTCTGACATTTCAAAGGTATGTTATCCTGATGCATAAGAACAATGGAGAGATCTCACTTAAGGTGAAGATCGGCCTTTACTAAGGAAGCTAGAGGCCTGAGATATGACTACCTATCTATCACTTGCCCAGTCACCATCTCATGTGGTTACTGTTGGTCACTGAGCTTATCAGGCCTCCCATGTGGTTCCCTGAGTTTGTCAGGTTTATTTCATAGCCTCTTTTTCATTCATTGGTTTCTATATAGTCCTCTCAAAGCAGGGACTTGTCCAAGTAAGTTTATCTTAATAAATTATTATAAAAATTTTTAAATAATTCTTTTACAGTTCTGACATAGAAATTTTTAAAAAATCATTTTTTTTGTTTGCTTTTGTTTGTTATTTTCCACACAGGGCAAAAAAAGAAACCATGCGTCAACCTCTAAAATGGCATCTAGAAGAATCCTTTAAAATCATTTTTCTAATAATTATTTCATCCTAAATTTATTGACTACATTTATATTTTTGTTGCAAGCAGATTGCAAAATGCTTCTAAAACTAACAAGTGCTCTCAGAACTTTTTTTACAAAAAGACTGAATATTATTAACTAATCTTCACAACGCCACTATGAACGACACCTGATTTAGGAAAAATGGCTTTAAAACTCTATTATTATATCCTTCTGCTTTTATCTTACCAATAAAATGTAAGAGATAGTAACAAATTATAATTGCAATCTAAAGGATCATTTTATTTGCAAGTTTTTAAATTTAAAATTACTTTCTAAAGGAAATACTCTTTCTAATATTCTAATGGAGAATTTATTAATCCAGCCAACAAATATTTCTTTATTTCTCCCGTTATTGGTTAGATACTGTGAACCACGCAATGATAAATATGGCATAGTACCTACCTTCGAAGGGCATAGAATCAGTCTACAGAGAAAAAGAAAGCACGTGTACAAACAACAAAGTATTACTGCTATTAGGGGACGTAGATAGAATGCCAGAAAAAGGGGAAATTATCCACAGCTGTAAGAGATAAGAAGCAGTTTCCACATCCTTGGGGGAATCATTTTCAGTGAACATTCTATGGGCAAAGGCTAAAGAGACACAGGCGAGGGTCCTCTGAAGAGCGGAAGTACCGGTAGTTTCGTTTCCTTGGAGGGCGACAGGTGTGAATGGGGGAAGAGGGAGAAAATTCAGATCAATAGGGTCTTGAATGCCAAGATGAACAATTTAAATAATTTTCTATGCAATGGGAAGTTATAGAAGCTTTTTTAGCAGGAGAGAATTCCGGTAAAATATATGTTTCAAGAAAATTAATCCTACATTGAGGTATAACGTGGATGAAGAGAAGAGAAAGGAAGACTCAGAGGAGAGGTTAGGAGACAGACAAGGGATAGCACAATCATTCAGGTGAGAGGAAATTAGAACTTGAATAGGGAAAGGCACATGAGTGCAGGATAAAAAAACCTCTGAAGAATCAGAAGTGTTAAACAGTCAAGGGGAATGAGAATATTACAGGGAAGGTGGAAGGAGAATCTAAAAGGCATTTAAGTATTCATCTCCATGCCTGGGATAGTGAAGGTGACATGACGTTAATAGAAATGGAAAAAACAGAGCTAGAATCCAGCTTGGGAATAAAATAGTAGTATTACAAATTTGTAATCTTGGTTTACAAAACATGCCCTACCCAGGATTTGATGTAGGTGGCTCTTACATGCTGCAATAAATAAATAAATAAATAAATAATAAATTAAATAAATTTCTTTACAATTTATTATTCAGGCAGTTATATATTTAGATAATTTTTTTTATTTCTTTCTAAAACTATATAAGGCTTTATTGAGCTTGTTAAATTGCATTGCCAGAATATGGCAATTCCCAAATATTGGGAACAGGTATTACTACCTTTCATAGATATTTGCCACCACTTAATGCCCAAATTCCTAGCAACTAAATTCTTTAATTAGAAAAAATAATGAAATGAGTGTAAATCACATCTTACTTCTTGAAACTTGGTAATATGTGTGATATGGTTCCTCATTGTAGAGTTACTTAAAAAGCCTGCCTAAGAAGAAAATAGAATAAGTTTATGACATATAAGCATATGTGTGATGGACTCAGGAGACAGATAGTTCATTAGAACAGGATTTCCAAATTTTTTCTGTAAAGGGGCTAGTTTCGTTTTCTTTGAAATGTTTTCATGAGTGAAGAATAGAATACAAAATTAAAGGTACTGTAAATGTAAAGTTTGCATATAAAATTCTCCATAAATTTGATGATCATTAATGTTACTGTGGTAAACCTAAACACTGGACACAAATTTGCATGCCATTTTATGCAAAATAGTAAAGAAAATAGTATATATTCAATTATTCAGCAAAAAGCCCAAGGAGCTATTTAAAAGGGTTTTCTAAGCATATTTATTTTTTAAAAAATCATATTTTAAACACCCTGTAAATAACTCCAGCATAATTAAATAAGTAAATCAGAAGTGATGGGATTATGTTTATTCATTTAAATGGACTCAAACACAGATCAATCGTTATTGATCTTGATAGACTATTTTTGCCCTTCTCTTTGCCTTTCTTTTTATTTCCTCTTATCCTTTCATTTTCTACTATCCTTCCTTTAGTAATCACATACTGACTTCCAATAACCAGATTCTATCACTGGCTCCTTTGCAGGAAAAAGATGCAAATTACACGACTTCTAACCTCATCCCTGATCTGTAAACCATGAAGTACTGCTCAGAGGGTCTACTTTGAACCACTTGACAGAACTCTGATCCACATGACTAAACTTTATAGGATTTTCTAAGTAATTGTGCAGTGTTAAGACAGTGCTCACCTGAGCACTGTATTATGATAACTGGATCAAATTCCCTATACAGTACAGCTGGACTTGGAGAATCTTTAGAGTTCCTGAAAGTTAAACTATTTCACAATTAACTTCATTGAGAGAATATGGAAACATGAACATATATTTTTACAAATATCCTTAGGTAACCAGCAATCACTTATTCACTTTGGGAATTTTAAGTTAGCATTGTATTAAAATTAAGGAAAACACCATCACTTATTAAATGCTTAATTTTATGTAGTAAGTACTAAAAAAATTAACAAGAGTAACAATAAAGCCTACCTCAACCTGAAAAGCTTTAAAATGACTCTTGTATTGAGTAAAACCCAGTGTGTTCCACAGATAATGTATTTCATTGCTGAAATGCAGTTGCTCTTACTTAGCATAATTCAATAAATGTAATGCCATTTTTCTACAGTTTCAATTATATTTTAAGACTGGAAGACAAGTGTGAGAGTTAGTCAATTTTGCCATGATTAAAACTTAATTCCATATATTAATAGTCATTGCATTCTATTAAATCTGGTAGAAAAGATTTATACTGCCATTTATTTCTATTCTTAATCATTAGAATGAAATTGAACATATGCTTCTTAAAATACTTGAATTTTGAATTAAATACAAAATTATGACTAAAAACAATATAAGAAGATGCTTTTAAATAGTTTACTATAAAACTAACAGGAAAAAATAATAAAGCAGTGATAATCTGAGATTTGATTGTTTTTTCCTCCCTCCTTCCTTTACTTCTCTCTCTCTCTCTCTCTCTCTCTCTCTCTCCCTTCCTCCTCTCTCCTCCCCTCTCCCTACCTCTCTCTTCTCTTGAAAATGATTTCAAACTTTTTTCCAATGTGATGTAGTACATTCTGGAAGTAATAAATATAACGTTATTTAGCTGTCACTTAAGCAACAAATAAAAATAACTACACTTGGATTTAGACACATTATAGAAGAAACCAATGGGATTATTGCTGATATGTACAATTTTTTAAATTGAGATTTTTGTTTTAAGATATGTGTAGATTTATGTGCAGTGTAAGATGTAATGTATCCAGGTCCTATGTACCCTTTATCCAGTTAACCCAATGGTGACATCTTAGGACACTGTAGAAGGCACCCTCTCACAGCCAAGATGTTGACGCCGATACAGTCAAGACATAACATTTCCATCACCACAAGTATTCTTGCATAATCTCTTGTTGCCAGTCCCATTTACTTCCCACCCCCACTCCCTCCTTCATCCCTGACAACCATTAATAATATGGTTATTCCTATCATATGTATGATAGAATATATATATAATTATGTAATGTATATATTTTTAAATCTTAAAGATTACTCTTTTAAAGTAATTTTAGATTCACAGCAAAATTAAAAAAACAGCAGAGACTTTCCACCTATACTTTGCCCCCATGCATGCATGGCCTCCCCCATTATCTTTTTTTTTTTTTTTTTAGCTAAGCCATCCTGCCACCTGTTGGCAGCTCAGCTTGGGCCGGGCATCGAACCGCTGTTGCTCAGAGCTCAAACTCTTGAGCAAGCTCTTAACCAACTGAGCCACTCGGCCGGCCTCCCCCATTATCAATATTTCAGGGTGGTACATTTGTTACAACTGGTGAACCTACATTGAAACTTATAATCATTCAAAGTCCATAGATTACATTATGGTTCACTCTTAGTGTTGTACATTCTATAGGTTTAGGCAAGTGTATAATGACACATATCCATCATTATGGTATCACACGGAGTATTTTCACTGCTCTAGAAATCCTCTCTGATCTGCCTTCCTAACCTGCAACTACTCGCAACCAGTGAATTTTTTACTGTCTCCATAGTAATTGAAGAATGTCATATGCAGTATGGAATCATATGTGTAGCATGCGGCCTTTTGAGATTGGCTTCTTTCACTTAGGAATAGGCATTTAAGTTCTTTTCATGGCTTGATAGCTGGTTTCTTTTTAGTAATGAGTAATATTCCATTGTCTGGATGTATCACAGTTTATTTATTCATTTACCTGGTAAAGGACATCTTGGTTTCCTCTACATTTTAGCATTTACGAATACTGCTGCTATAAACATCCACGTGCAGGCTTCTGTGTGACATGAGTTTTCAACTCCTTTGGGTAAATACCAAGAAGCATGGTGGCTGGACCATATGGCAACAGTATGTTCAGTTTTGTAAGAAGCCAGCAAACTGTCCTCCAAAGTGATTGTACCATTCATTTTGGATTCCCCGCAACGATGAATGGGAGTTTCTGTTGCTCCACATCTTTGCCAGCATTTGGTGTTGTCTGTGTTGTAGATTTTAGCCATTATAATAGGTGTGTAGTGGTATGTTTATTTATATATTATTTTCATTTCAAGAATCTTATATGAATGAAATCAGATAGGATGTAACCTCTTGGATTGGCTTTTTTCACCAGCATAATTTAGTGGAGATGCGTCTAGGTTTTTCTATGTAAGAATGGTTCTTTTTTTATCACTGGGTGATATTCAATGCTATAGATATACAGAGTTTAACCACCGACCCATTGAAGAACACCTGGGTTGTTTCCAATTTAGGGATATTCTGTATAATCTGAACAATTGTGTTCAGATTTTTATGTGAGCATAAGTAGTCATTTCTCTGAGATAAATGCCCAAGAGTGCACTTAGAAATGTTACATGCCCTTGACAACCTACTCTACACTCATACATGTGCAGTCCAGAAGTGGGGTCACTACCCCCCTGTGGGGCCACCATTAAACAATGTGAGGTGGGAGCCAATGTACAAAATCCTCTTTTTTGTGGATGCTTGGACAGACAATTTTGTGATGCTTTTAAAAGTCCCCTCAGAAGATTCTGATGAGACTAAGCACCAGGTTTCCATAGCAGTTGTCAAGCAAACAAAGCATCTTAGTATTGATTTTCCTCTTCTCTGTATTGGTCAGTATTCTGCACAGAAACTAAACATTATATATATATATATATATATATATATATATATATATATATATATATATATATATATATATATATATATATATAAAATGAGTTGGCTCTTGTGGTTATGAGGCTGAGAAGCCCCAAGATCTGTATTCCAAAGGCCTGAGACCCAGGAGAACCAATGGTGCAGGTAAGTTCTAGTTCACCTGCGGGTCCAAAGGCAGGCAGAGACAGATTTTCCACCTCAGCAGCCAGACAGGGAGTGAATACTCTCCCTTTCTTCACTTTTTGTTCTGTTCAAACCCTCAAGGGATTGGATGAGGCCCGTCTACATTAGGGAGGACAAACTGCTTTACTCAGTCTAGGGATTCAAATGTTTATCTTATCGAGAAACACCCTAACAGACACTTCCAGAATAAGGTTTAACCAAATACCTGGGTTCCCTGTGACTTAGTGAAGTGGACACATAAAATTAGCCATCATAATTCCCCAGCATGCACTTCTACCTGGCATCACGTTCACTAATGAACAACTACAAGCAAAATTTTGTCTTAGGTCTGGCTTCTGGGAAAACCCAGGCTAAGAAAGAAAAGCTATCCAAAGATATCTTTAAATTGAAAAATGTCACTGCAAAATAGGTGTTTACCTTTTAAAATTATAAATATGCTTTTTAAAATTATTACACAAAATAAACATTAAAAAAATTTACTTCAACTCTTAGACTCCCAAGTACATGTACACTCTAATTTAAGAAATAATAGAGCAATGAATAAGCTGGGGGTAAGAGAGATTAAAAGGCAGAAAGGCCAATAAGTAGATGACAGCTGGGGTAGATTACAGAAATGGTCATAAATCCCCAATCTTTCCTATATCTGTACCCTTTACAACTTGATTTTGCAGCTCCTTTATTAAGATTTGCCTGGAATGTAGCCTGGCTTTGTGACTTGCTTTGACCAAGAACACATGGTAGACTCTGTGGCAGCTGCAAATCTTGCTCTTTTGCAACTCTGGGCCATCCGCCATGTAACCACCTGCGATAGGCAGCTGACGATGAGTTTCTGTGGAACGGAGTTGATCCAACATAGATAAGCCAGCACCAACTGACTTGGCCTGTCACGACCTGTGCGCCAATTGAGCGCTCCTGACTCGTCAGCCGGGAGCTTACCGAAAGGTTACCCAAGAGGACTGGGTGGGAGACTAGAAAAGAAAGAGACTAGAGACGAAAGCTGGGGACAGGAGGTCCACTAAGTGCTGATGGCAGAGAGTGGCCCCGTTTGTTGTTTGTACTCAGCTTTTATAGCAAAAGTAGCTTTTTAGGTAGGGGGTTTTGGGAGCTTGAGGGAGTAGTTCCCTCCTCTCAGGGAACAATTTCCTTGGGGCTTTCCATGGGGAGTGGGAAAGCAATTTCCCCGAAGTGAGACAAAGTATAGCAAGTAGAAACTGTTCACAGGATGGCATTTCATTTTGTGACTTTCAAGGTCATCTGTGACGTTGGCTGTTCTTTCTTCAGCAGCACAGTGGAGATGAGATCTATCCAGCAACATTCCCACGCTGCTCACCCGGGCCGGAGAGCCTGTCAGCTTGCCAGCTGTCAGGCTTAACCCTTACTGCAGACCTCCGGCTCTCCACAAGCTGCTCTTGAGCTGCTCACCCTAACATGGAGGCCTGTAGCTTGCCAGCTTGCAGCCTCAGTGTCCCTGGCTGATCCCAGCCGGCTTCCCACATTGGCCACTGTTCACAGCAGAGTGAGGGGACCCAGTTAAGGTAAGAGAAACTGTACAGTAGAGCACAGAACAAATTGCTTAATCTCAGAATGGTAAGTTAAATAATGAGTATTGCCATAGGCCACTAGTTTTGGGAGTTTGCTGGTTAAACAAGAAACTAATCCACAGCACCATAGGCTTACGTGACAAGGATCTAAAGTAGAAGGGTGGTGATGAAAGTACAATGGAAAAAGCTGATATAAAAGCCATATTAAGTGAAAAACAAGTAAAAGAGCCCATAGAAAATAGCTTTCATTTTGCCACATCTATGCCAATTCTATACATGTTATTTCCTTTAATTTTCAAAGGACCCCTATACGGGTGTTATTTCTTCCTTTCCCATATATAAAAGGCTAAGGTTTGGAGAAATTAAAATAACTTGCACAAGTTTATGTTAAGTTGGAATTCAAATCAGGTCTGACTTGAGAGCCCTTGTTCTTACTCCCATACCATAACCAGAGGAATATTAAACATTTCACAATAATTCCCAGCCTCGTTTGATTTTTTCTGCATCATAGGGGCAGAGTCCCTGAGTTTTAACCTGAGGCTCAGGCAACTCTAGATGACATAGGTTAGAAGCTCAACAGAGGATATTCTGACTTTATTGGCAAAGGCTCAGTAGACCATGGTGACAACAATCAGCCAATTCGGAAATTGACAACATAACTATTTCATTACACAAAGAGTCAAATTTCCCATTCAATACATGTAAGCTACTGAAAAAAAAACAAAAATACTCTACTGGGGAGGTGGGGAGGGGAGAAATAAAAAAGAAAGAAAAAAAATGAGAGACAGAAAGTGTACACTATTCAGTATTTATACAAGAGATAAAGAACCCTCAAAATTTAATCAGCATTTGGGCAACTATTTTCAACTTATTCATAAATGTGCTTACCTCTGAGCTACATACAATTGTAAGGCCCTATCTACCAGCTCTGAATAGCTTAGTATGCCAGGCAGGGTGAATAGCAGAGGACCCAATCGTGCTCAACCCTCATGCCCACAAATATATACCCAAATATCTACAGAGCCAACACTGAATAAGCTACAGGGGGGAAAAAAAGAAAATAAGAGAAAATGAAATGTGTAAATGTCACATACCTATTGCTTCTTCAGTCATAAGCAATACTGTATCTATTTTAAAATGACATAATTACATATAATTGTTTGTCTTTTGTGGTGGGGGATATATCAGTTTGAATTAAGTCTCACTGCTTACCAAAAAAGAAAATGCCCTCAAGAAAATAAAAATAACCTAAAAGTATAAGGGTTTTTTTTTTCATAAAAATAAATCAGAGCGAGCACCTTCTGTGAAAACATCAGGTGCCCACCCAGTCTCACTCTGTCTTTCTACATTGTCATTTTTAGCATCTGGCTTCAATTTTCAAGGTTGCCTCCTAGATCAAGGTGGCTGCTGTAGAATCAGCTATCACATCCACATTGAAGACACCGGGAAGGGAGAAGAGAGAAGGGGAAAAACAAAACAAAACAAAATAAACATAAAAAAATATGTTCTATGTCAGCTTCCTTTTTAATAAGACTTCTCAGGAGTTTCAAAGTACCAGGAAAATGGCCAATATCTTCATCTATCGATCAGGAGTTAGTCATTTGTTCACATCTGTCTGCTAGATGTACCATGGGGGCACAATGTCTACAGTTCAATTACTAAGGAAAAAGGTAAAGGCTATTTGATGGGCAGCCAGTACCTCTGACAATGGGGACATAAGTGATCAATGTAATACATGCAAATCTTCCCAGAATTTTGTTATTAAATATTTATCCTTACTACTATTGGGTTGTCGGAAAGGTCATCATAATGCATTTTTGCAACGAAAAATATGAAAAAAATACGTCATGACTTTTCTGACAACCCAATGGAAAAAGTTTTATGCACTTATTCGTTAATACTCTGTGTTAACAATGTATATATGATTAGTACAGTTTAAAAAGTGCAATTTTATATTTCAAAATTTGCCTAGTTTCTGCCTGTTATGATGGGACTGTCAACAAAGTTAAAACTGGCTTTTACGTTTTAACCATTCACAAGCTTTTAACTGTAGCAGCATGATGTTTCAATATTGGAAACTCAGAAAGAATATAAAATGCTTTTGTGTGTTTATAGTTTGCATTAAGTAAGCTAAGAATATTTTTTTCCATTGGTTTTTGGCTATTGTTAAAGCAATTGAATTATTGTACATTTATCCATCATATAACATATTTGATTTATAGGAGAAAAATTCAAGTACAGGCAATCAGACAATGGATAAATATGAATTTTAAAATATTCAAAGAGCAAAATCAAATCTACAAACAAGAAAAATAACAATCACCTGACTGCTATGGACCATCTGAATATAGTTTTCTAGAAATTGTTCACTCTGAGTAGGCAAAACATAAAATGATTCCCACTGGGTAAGAAAAAAAGCAATAAGATCTAATAAATCTTAATCAAATGTTGTTCAGATCTCTATAGCTGGGGGCTGGTTTTACAGGAACATTCAGAAAGTTGTGTGTGTGTGTGTGTGTGTGTGTGTGTGTGTGTGTGTGTGTGTGTGTGTGTGTTTCCTCCAGGTCTCAAGTGTTGCTCTAAAGACCTCATGCAGGATACAATTACATTCAATAATTTCATATTGTTTAACGAGAAATTCAAAGCCAGTAACAAATATCTTTGTCTTCTTCCTAAATAAAGAATAATATTTTCATTGACTGACAAAAAAGATCCTTCTGAGCATGGACTGTGCCTTTAGGCTCTAAGATGATGATATTTTGGCATCTACATGCAAACTTTAGTTGAAATTATGACCCTAATTGACAGGATTTTTAAATTAGAGCACCCACAGGCCACTTTACTACATAGTACATCGTCATTTTTTTCTACATTGAATTAATTTTCAATCAACATTGTTTAAAAAAATGAGCCAGATTAGAAACTGGCTACCAATACTCTAATGCTATTTCAAATCCCGAAGCACAAGGATTAATTAAGAACCCATTAATATAGAGAGTATACGTCAAGAGAAGATAAAGGAGATATGATGAGGTCAAGGTAAAAGTCATTTTTTTTTTGGTTTTCTTTTGAAGGTTAGATATATCACAACTATGAAACTGAGAAGAAAATAAAACATATAAAACTGCTGACTCTGCATTATTTTTAAGAAATACAAATATGAATTACCCTTGATGTTACTTACCCATAAAATTACCACAGAACAGAAAGCATTAGAAGCATTCAAGAAATGCTTCCTGTAATTTCTTAGGGAACATAATGTTAGCCTTGGAGGAGAAACTACCTGCATCCAAATCCTGGCTTTATCTGTGTGATTTTAGGCAAGTATTTTAACTTCTCCATGCCTTAATTTCCTTATTTGCAAAATATATTTATAACAATTTCTCCACACACGGTCTTTGTGAAAATTGAATGAGATACCACATGTGAAATATTTAGAAAAGAACCTAGAATATAGTAGAAAAAACTCAATAAATATTATTCTTATAATTTTAATTCATTCCAAAATATGGATTTAATGAGAACTATGTAAAGATAATACATGAAGCTGAAATCAATTGTACTGCCTTTAGAGAGTATAGATGTATTACTATTTTATTTGAAGTTTAATTAATTTTAATTTAATTTATGCATTTGAAGGTAAGTATGAATAATACTCGAATACTATCCTCTTGTCATACTTAGACAAACAAGTAAGAAAATAGTCAAGTATTATTTTTAGCAAGTTCACTCCTATTGTACTTATTTATTAATGACAAGTGTTCACACCAAACTGCAAAACGAGGAACTGCATCTCAGATAAAGATGTCATACATGGGGTAAAATGGAAAAAGTATGGCAAAAAAAAATCATAATTTTAAAAGAAGGACACAAAAGGAAAAGACAGTGTATAGAGATAAATTGGATAAAAATGAGATTATAATGTAAAAAAACTGTACACGGGTATCCAATTTTTGAATAAAAATGATTAACTCTTTGAACATGAATGGGCTGCAGGGAAGCAAACTATAGCTGGCATTCTATCTTCATGAGAAGAGCATTGGACTAAAAAGTTTGGGAATCTGAGTTTTTTGTTATTCAGCCATGTATGGATAAGTTGATTCTCTGACCCTCAGCTTTCATATCTATAAAGCAAAATTATTTCATTTGATAGTTTTAAGGTTTAATATTTCAACTAGAAATGAAATAAGAACAGAAATGTTGAAATGTAATTATATTCTTGCTTTTTTGTTCTTCAAGACATAGCAGTCTTGAAGAAGATCTTTCCAGATTTCCAGCCTCATAAATGGTTCCTAGGGAGCAGGGAGGCTATTCCCCTTACCAAAAGCATCAGGAGTCTGATGGTGGTGGTAGAAGTGGGATTGGGAGTGGCAGAGGTAGGCCAAGTGTGAAGACACTTGGTGTGAAATCACTGTACAGGTGCCCCACTTCTGGGATTAACCTGTAAACAAACTTTGTCCTAAGTCAATACATAAGCCCTGTGGACGGACAGTCTACCTATGCTTATGTGGTGTGAAGCCAGGTAGGGCTTTTTTCTCTGAGTTACTGTGGCTTGGTGGTACATTGATGCTTAATTATAAATCATGCAATTAAATAGCAGCAAAACCATGTGTCTAGCTACATTCGTCTCTGCTCTGGCACACTCTTGGTTTATAAGCCTATCTTCAATGCTAGACAGTATTGGTGGGCAATGCTGTCTTGCAGTCTCCTTTCACCTTTCCTTCTTAAATCTTCTCTAGCAAAAAATCTGAGTGTAGGTAAAAGTACTTGTCAGTTCTTATATTTTTCTTTTCTGTTGGTATTGTTTTAATTTAGTCAGCAATTGAGCAGATATTTACTGTGCTCTCTCCCTGGTACTATTTGAATTGTACCAAGGAACTGAAATGGAGTTGAAATTTGGAGGATGAGTATGAGATAGCTAAGTAAAGAAGAGAAGAAAGAATGCACTGCACTGAAGAAGCAGCGCAAAGTGACAGTGGGAGAAAGCCCATCCAGGTTTGCGAAATGGAGAACTGGATGCTGAGACTTGAGAACTGAAACCAAGAGGGGAAGTGATACAACACGAAGCTCACAGAATTGTCAGGAGGCAGGGTCTTGTAGGCCACATGAATGAGTTTGGTCTTTATTCTAATATCGATGTGAAATCACTAAACAATTTTAAACATCAGAGCTACATGATCAAACCTGGATTTTTAAAGCCTGTCTCTGTCTGTGTTGTGCTAAATAAATGGCAAGTGGGGAGAGGCTGGGGGAGGGTGGTTGCAAGGAGGCCAGCTGACCTGTGATTGAAGTTTTTCAGGAAAGAAATAAAGTTTGGTCTAGCGTTGGGTAATATAGTGGAGAAAAGTGATATTTTTCAGAAATATTTAGACAGTTAAATTTGTAGGGCCAGACGGATTGGATATTATAAGCATCACAGTTAATTTTTCTTTGTTCAATAAATTTCAGTCATCTTTGAGGAGGTGGCTGGGGGTGGGGGGGCGTTCTCTATTTTATTTTTCTAACTATTTGTTTTGTTGGGAGGAATTTCTGGATGCTCCTAAATCATACTAAAGATGGAGTGACTGCTGACACTGTATATGAGCCTTGCCTTTCGTGACTCAGTTGGGGATATTAAAGTGTAGTTTTCAATAAAGCCTAGAACAGCATAAGGTGGCACTCTAAAAGCAAAGGAAGGTAGGAAACTGAGGAACAGATATAAAACCAAGAAAGTGAGAGAAGAAGTTAAAGTTTTCTAGTAAATTGTAAGTGATTAAATGGCTGATTTCCACCATTAAATAATTATTAATTCTCTCTATTGTTGTATTTAAGACATACTGGATTAGTTTTTTTAAATTTTGAAATATTCCTAAGAGTAGTCATGAAATTTGTTTTTTACATCTAATTTGGCAAACTAACTTGTGTTTAGTAACTGTTTAGTCACAGTGTACTGTAAAATTGAGCTGCAAAGGTTATTTTTTATAAAGAGAGCACTCCAAGTTACATTTAGTTTAGCTTCGCATTATATTTTATTTTGTATTTGGTGTGTCATCAATATTAGTGATGTTGCTTTTCTGACAGGGCAATAACCAGTTATTCTTATGAATGTTTGCTCTCAGAATCCTAACTCTCACAACTGAATGTGAAAACTTTAATTAATTGTTGCTAAAAGAAGATAAAGGTGAATATCAATAATATTAAATTTTAAACTTAGATAAAACTTTTTTTCTGAGTTTGCATGAGGAATAACTAGGGAAACAGATGTGAAGCTATGATAGGATATGTTTTGCTATATATATTAGAATGCTATGAATAATGGTAAACATATATAACTTAATACACACATTATACTGTAAGCCCTAAGCATGTTCTAAGTATACTTAGAACAACCACTTAGTGTAAAATGACAACCACAGAGTCAGAGCTCAAATTTGTGTAATGTATATAATTACTTAACAAAAATTCTAGCAAGTCCTATTATTGACTAAGAATTACCATCTTTTGCCGTGTATAATGAGCACCCACGTTTTTGTTTCAAACTTTCAGGGAAAAAAATCTTTCATTTCAATTTTTTAATTCAAATTTTTATTTGTTTACATTTAGGTACTTGTTTTCTGTATTATAAAGGAATTTTAGCATTTATTTTTAACACATTATGTATGGTACAAGAAATTTTTTGTAACAAATAATTACAAAACACAAGAGCAGATACAAGGTACAAGAAATTTTATGTACCGGTAACAAATTTACAATATTTGCACATCATAGAAGGCCAGGAACTCTTCGCCATTGCAAGATCATTGTAAGTTCAACAAAACTGATTATCGTATTCCAGGGTATTATTTTGCATATGGATAGCGTTATTGATTTCTAGAGTTACACTTTTAACTCATAAGCATAAATAAAAGATTTGAAAACATTTGTATAGATATGGAATTAGTACTACCCATGTATAATGCATGCCCTTATTTTTCCCTCACAAATCTGGGCAAAAAAGTGTGCATTATACACAGCAAAATATGGTAGCTTTGGTATATCATTCAAATTTATGACAATAAAAAGTTATAATCTTCTTGTTCTTATAGCTTTATACACCTGTAAAAATCATAAAAATTACAAATAAGTAAAAAAATCATAAAACAAATCAAGCTTGTACAAAACTATGAAAGCAATAGTGTTCAAGTTGCTAAGGTTGATTCATCTGGCAGATGAAGCTTTGCTGAGACTAAATCATCTTTTGCAGTGTGAACATGGAATTGGGTTGCAGAAGGTTTTCAAGTTTGACAAGCCCATTTAATTTGCCAGTAATGGTCAAATTTCTCCCTATTTTGATCCGTTCAAACTACTATGGAACCTAAACCTTTGCTCTTTTACGATGTCCTTTAGCCTTCACTTGGGGTTCATGCATACATTCCATGTTAAGTGCACCTCTTTTCCTATCTGTCTAAACTGTGACAATGCAAGTGGAAATATATGTTGGAATGAGATCTTAAATGCAGACAAAAATGGAAATCAAATGAGTATGGTGAATTAGAAGTGAAGTGAAGAAAATATTTTAAGGAATTGGGAGCAATTAACTGCATCATCTGATAAGATTAAGTGCTGGGAATTGGCTGCTGGTTTTAGAATGTGGAGGTTATCATTAATCTTGAACAGTTTTGGTAGAGTAGAGCAGAATGGAATGATAACCTGGAGTGAAATAGATACAACAGAGAATAGAAAGAGGCAATTGAGGGACAGAAAATATTGACAGCTCTTTTGAGGAATTTGCAGTAAAAGGATCAGAGAAAGAGTTGGTCACCCAAGAGGGGATTGGGGGAATAGATTGTTTTCTGAAGATGAGAATAATGGCATGTTTGTACGTTAATTGGAATGACTCAAGGGAGAGAGAAAACCTGATGATTCAGGAAAGAGAGGGAGTAGAATTACTGAAGCCCTGACTTTGAGTGGGCCTGAGGGGAGGGTATGTAGAGTGCAAATGAAGGGACTGGCTCTAGATGGGCACATTGATGGTCCACACATGGCAGCAGAAGGAAAAGCAAAGGATTGCTGATATATTCTAGTTGGTGGGTAAATGTAGACATTCTCTCTGATTGATTCTAACTTCTAAGTGAAATCTCAAACAAGGTCATCAATGGAGAGTGAGGATAGAGGAGGTTGTGCTAAAGGGTTGAGAATAACAGAGAAGGTATAAAAGAGCTGTCTAGGAGAGTCTGAAAATGAATGGACTAGGATGGGAGATTTGAAAATAAATGGACTAGCTGGGTGATATTAAAGGCACAATTGAATTGTAGAGTTATTTATTTAATGCAGGGGTTGGCAAACTTTCTCTGTAAAGAGCCACACAGGGAGTATTTTAGGTTTTGTGGTCCCTACAGTCTTTGTTGTAACTACTCAGCTTTGCTATTGTAGTTGAAAGTTGTCATAGACAGTATATAAACTGGAGCTGCCACAGACTACATTAGCTGTGACAGTGAAATACCTCCTCCCGTTTTCAAGATCCAACTCAAATGCCATTGCCTTATTACAGCATTGCATGACTTTCTTGGGCTTAGTCAGTCAGGATTGTTCTGTGGTTCCACATACTTTGTTCGACACCTGTCTGCCACATTCTTTACATTGTATTCTAAGTGTTAGGTGAGCTGGTTTACATTTGCTCAAGGGATCTGATTATTAAATTTTCAGGAATTTTGTCAATCAGCTAATGTAACATTGGTAGCTTGATATCTGTCATGACGAGAGTACTTATACCACCGAAATTGGTGAACACTACAAATCAGGGTTGCCCTCATCTCCAAGAACCGGTTGTTAAACATTTACCAGGCTGCTCACTGTAATTAATTTGTTTGCATCACCATCTTCTCCACTAGTCCCAATTTCTCAAAAATAATGAACATATTCACTATTCAATTAGTTTTTTTATCTTCTCCACCTACAGGATTGTGGTATATGTAGTAAATGTTAAAAACTTTTGCATAACATTTTAAATGTTTTACTTTTTCTCTAAGTAAAAAATCAAATCTGCAAAATGCCTTCCAGTTTAATCATCTTCCCCAACATCTGCAAAGTGTGCCAACCCATTGTTGATGGAAAAGGGGCCACATGTTAAACCTGACAAGCTCAGGAGATGGAAAATAATCACAGAGGATAGTGTGAACATAAAAATTCCTAGCAAAGGTGGGCCATGGCGGGAAGTCACATCTCTTCAACTTCCTCATGAAGTTAATCTGTGCCTTTTCAGCGGGCCTGTTCTTTGTCTTTTTGTACCTAAAATAACACTTTAATCCTTTCCGCCCCCCCAACCCCCCCACCAGAGTTGGAAACTGCAAAATTCCTCATTATCATGCTTGTCTCCTGATTACCATCTCTATGTGCTGTAAAGAGTGAACTGTTAGCTATCCTGCACCCACCTGTGTGGGAGAAGTACCTGTCTCTCCAATGTACTTTTATCCAATCCCAAAGATTTTCCCGCTTTGCTTTCTCCCACCCGCTTAATCTATCACCAATGGCTTTCATGTAACCTTCCTCCTTAGATTTTATGTATAAAATAAACTGCAAAGTTCCATTTTGTGGAGCATTTTCTCAATCCGTTGACATTTTTCTTCCTGGCAGTTGTCGACAGTTTGGCTCAAATAAACTCTTATAAGTTTTCTCTTAGGCTGGATATTTTTCATCAACACCATATATAAGAGGATTGAGGAAGACATTAAGTGTTTGTGAGATTAACCTCATATTGGATTTGACTTCAGCCTATCACAGTTTTCTCTGAACTGACTTTGGTTTTAATCTCTTATCGCCCAATGGGCTCTGTCATCTTTTGCCCGGACACTTGCAGTGCCTATAGCTGATGGCATGGTTCATAGTCCTTAAGGGCATGGGGTTTGGAGCCAGAATACCTCCTAATATTGGGCAGTTATTAAACATGACTGTTCTAGTTTGCACAACAGGGCTAAAAATGGTACCTACCTTGTAGGGTTGTTACATAATTGAATGAACTAATCCATGGATAGCTCTTAGAGCAGTGCCTTAGCAGTGTTAGAGCTAATTATTATTAACTAATCTCCCAGGCTTCTATTCTGTCTAAAAATCCATTCTCTACACAGCTTCCAGAGCAATCTTTAGCAAACATAGATTAGATTGAATGATTTCTGTGCTTCAAAACCACCAATACATTTATTATATCAGAAATAAAAATTTTCTTTTCTTTTCATCTCCTATAGTCCGTACACGATTTGCCTGTGACTCCTCAGTCACTCCTCATACCAAGCTCCCCTACTTTCACTAAGCCTTAGCCATATGGTCTTCTTTTTCTTGAATATGCAAAGCTCTCATTCAACCTTATGCCCTCACACTTCCGTCTGTCTGGAATACTTTCCTCCTTGTTTTTCTGTCATCCCTTCTCATCATTCCATCCTTAGTCCAGATGCCACCTCTTTAGAGAGATCTCTCCTGAGCACTCTTTCCAAGGGAAATCAACCTATCCTCATTACACCCTATTCCATCCTCCTGTTGCATGGTCTTTCTACCATTTATTCATATCTCAAGTTTTCACGTTTATTTATGCTTATAAGTAAATTTTATATGTTTGTTTTATTCTTTTCCAACTGGATGTAAGTTCCAGGAGAGTATGGATATTGGCCATATTTTTCACTGCTAAATCTCTAGTGCCTAGAACAGCAATCTCTCAAAAGTTATTGTGCAATCAATAAATGACATGAATACATGATTACATTATCTTGTTCTAATTTAGAAATTCAGTTGATCACCTTGTTCAGTTTAGTGATTAGCATCACTGTCTATCCATTGAAGAAGCCAAAAATCTTGGGGTCATTCCTAACTTATTATCCTTCATTCACCATATAATTAATCCTGTTTCAAACCAGCTGATGCATCACTCTACTTCTTTCTATCTAGAATCGTTATTACTTTTTTGGATTTCTAACAGATCATTGTCTTCTATCTTGCTCAGCTTCAAATCTGTTCACTTCATTACTGCTAGAATAAACTTGCCAAGTCACAATTCTGATCGTGTCCCTTCATTGCGTAAAACCCTTTAGTATTAAATAGTTACATAGTGTAACAGCATTATTATGCTCAACCCACCCTGTATCCATTTGCCCATTTGAGTTCCCAAAGTTGTGGACAGTTTTTAGCAAGCTGATGTCTTCTCATGTCTAGTATATGATCTGTCTCTGTTAATCTATAGATGAAGACTTTCTCTAGTACAATGGCAGCTCGCTCAATGCTCAGTGATCCCTGTGGGGAAACCCTTGAACAATGGGAGATGTCATCAGTAGGTAAATGCTCTGGCCGCCCCAGCTTCCCTTGCCCTCAGAGGTATGCCTCTCAGACCACTGGAGGCCACCTTTCTCCAGGTATCTCAGAGGAAGAAAGGAGGATGGAGACCTGTTGCCATAGCTATAACCAGCTCTTAACAGACCATTTTTGGATTTCTTCTTTCCTTATCTCACTTTTACTTCTTCCTTACTTGTGTATCTGGAAATCAACTCTTCAATAAACTATCTATATCCAAAGCCATGTCTCAGAGTCTGCTCTTGGAGAAAGACAAGCTATGAAATATGGCTTATAATAAACCTCATGAGCTGGCCTTTACTTCCCTCTCCAGGTTATTTTCCTCAGTCAACAACCACTTCATACCCACACTAACCTTATGCTTGGACATTCTAATTTCTTCAGTGTATCATGCTCTTTCTAACTTTACAAGCTGTGCATACTTTTGTCTGTACCTTAAATGCTACTTCCATCCCCCCACGGCTAACCAAGTGCCCTGTTCAAACAGGTGTTCAACGAATGCTTGTTCAAATAATTGGAGCCTGAAATTTATTCCTGATCATGTAATTCCACTGAGAAATCAAATGATTTCAGTTTATTTTTATACAATATATTATGGGAATCTTGCTAAAATTCTGAGAAAATATACAGGCAAAGTAGTAACATACATTAATTTTAAAAATTTCAAATATATGTTTTTCTTCTTTTTAACAGGCTTTCAATTAACCAGGTGCAAACTATCAACTATTTTCATTTGGAAACAATGGAACATCCAGCTGTCCATAGAAGAAATTTGTTTAAATAACATGATTTTTTAATAAGCCAATATTAACTTAAAAATTTCTTTTTATAATAAGTCCTTTTTATGGTGGATTATCACATTATTATTCTTAATATGGCCTTTCTGCCAAAAATGTTCCCTGAAAGTAGCATTTGCTTGGTTAAATAAACTTTTAAGTTGTACTAACAAGAGCCAAAGTGATGATAAAATTGGACTCATTATGCTTTTATTTTACTATAATACTCTTAGCAAGAGTTATATCTGATCCTAAGCATATAATTATGGCATTTGAAGTAATCCATGCTTTAACAAGATTTGAGACAATAAATACCAGTTACAACAAGCATGTTACTGCTCCTTTTACTGTTATTCCTTTTCTCTTTCTCACTAAAAACTTTCGGTTGTTTTTCTACAGTGTTTTAATTTTGATATGATTAGCAAAAATCCAGACTTCCTATTGACCACTAATATCTATTAACTTGATCATGTTTGGAAAAACAGGTGGTCTTCTGGCTGTAGGGTCAAAATTCACTAATGACACTTACACTATAAACTTACATTTTATATTTCATACATTGGCAAATTTTCATTTTCATATTCACATCTTTACAACTTCGGTCTGGATAATTCCCACTTATTGCTCAGAATTAAAAGAAACCGCCCACGGCTGTCCGCACTAGTATAGCATAACCTGTGTTTCCGTGCACCTTGGATTTCCTTCACCATCCATTTCAGACATTGGTAATTATGTCTTTAACGTATCTCTTCTCCACGAAACTACAAACTAAATGAGAATCCAAATTGCATCTATTGTTTTCCACCATTATATCCCTAGCTCTTAACATAGCACCTGACACATAATAAGTATTCAAAAAATGTTTGAATATTCCTCCAGGATGCATCTCTGTTTTTCCAGCATTTATAGGACAGTTGATAACTTCATTCATTCATACTTCCATACATTTAACTTTACTTAAACATTTATTTATTCTACCAACTTTCATTGAACTCCTGGTATATGCTGTTGGATTAGCTGGTGCCTTAGAAATAAAAGACAGAATCCCTTTCCTTAAGAAGAGAGAGAGATAAAAGATAACTAAAATATAGTAGTGTAAGTAAGTAAGAAAGCAAAGATAAATTTTAAATAAAGACCCGTCCCTAACTCCTTGTTTCTCACTTTTGGTTCTAATATACAGATTGAACGTGTTTAGTGCTATAGTATGGTTTATGGTTCAAAACAAACAACAGTGATTAACTACTAGACACAGTTTAAATAGGAAAAAGAAGGAGTCCTTTGCTGAGATATTTCAGAAATATTCAGAAAAGTGGTGACATCGTCCAGTCAACCTTTATGGGCAGGGGTCTCCACAGTGGCTTTACCCCAAGCCAGTAGGCTGAAAGTGTTCTAGGGACCATTGCCTCAGAAGTTATTAGAAATGCAAATAGTAGGCCCCTCCCCAGACCCACTGAGACAGAGACTCCAGGGATGGGGCTCAGGAATCTGTGTTTTAAAAAGTCCTCTTGGCAATTCTGATGCTCTCACTCTAGTGTTAGAGACCGCCAGTCTGGATGCTGCCCCCTGACCCCATATTTCACAATATAGATTCCCCCCATCTGCAAGTACCAATAAATCCTGAGTCCAATCTTACTCAGCTGTAGTTCCTGAAGCACAGGATCTGATCTAACAGCTGCACAGCCCATTGAATTGTGTGATGTTAGATCACGAAATGGCCTCTTTACGGGCAAGTCTTCACTCAGAAAAACCTCACATGTCCTGTTGTGACCTCCTCTCCTCTGGGTTCCTATCCCCCTCCCCCCATTTTGAGTTACCAAGGTCTTATAAGTGAGCCTATTTAAGTTATGTCATGTATAGACTTAATTAGTGGTACAGAGAGTAGAATGCACTAGTTTAAAAGGAAAGCAATAGGAATTTAGAACAAATTTAATAGCATATAATTTTTAGTAATAGAAATGAAGGTGATATTCGTGCTATGAGTTTGAGCCCATTAAATGCCACTCCTTTACTTTGTCAGTTTCAGGGATATTGACTATAATTCTAACCCATAGCATTTTGAGAATATGTATCTATAATTGAAATGGGAATAAATGAATCTATACACATTAATATAGATTCCTTACTTCCTGGAATATCCAGCACGTGTGCACACACACACACATACACACACATACACACTCACACACACACACACATACACACACACACATACACACACACACA
>NW_017731609.1:342033-399652 GCF_001890085.2 Hipposideros armiger
ACACACACACACACACACACACATACACACACACACACACACTTTTGTTATTTAGCACATAATATTCTTTTAAAATGTATTTGTCAGCTGCTTTTAAAAATCATTTGCCTTGTAACGGGCAGCTTAAAATTCTTAGTTTACAACTCTGGAAATTCTAAGTTTTTCCTTATTGCTCCTATTTTGTATACCTTCTCAAAAGTACATTTGATAGCAGTGCAAATGGTTTTGGAAAATGAGGATAGTAAAAGTATGGGGAGGCTTTCAATTGAAAACCTCTTGCTTTGTCCTTGTGTGAATTCCTTTCTATTTACTAGGACATTATTTAAAGTTGAGAAATTAATGCCAATGTTCTCTAGAGAACACAAGTGCTGCCATGTAGACAATTGGAATTTCTTAGGAAATTCCAGAGACTATCAATCTATAAATCAGTCATTCCATAAATGTTTTCGAAATGCCAACTTCATGTAAGGCATAGCTCTAGATTCTGGGGTGGAATTGGAGGTAACATTTAAATGAAATGAGTAAATACCCATGAAAAGCCAAGTTATGATATCAATAGTAATGATAGCTGGCTTCTGTATAACTCATTTAAAGCTATTATTAAACCTATGATGTGGGAAGGGAAAGAATTGTTATCTTTGTTTTCAAATAGTAAAGTTGGGGCTAAGATTTGCAGATAAGTGCCTTACCCAAGGTCATGAATCCCAATGCTAAATGACAAAGCCATGATGAAGACTAGCTCTTTGCGCTCCTAATACAGAACTTGTATTATGACTCTGTGACGCCCCGTATAAAAAAAACAGAACAAAGCATAAGCAATGACAATGAATAAGAAGAGATGGTGCATGATGGAACTGTGAGTGAATAATATAGTTATAGCAGCAAAATGCTTTTATGTGGCAGTGGTGGTTGGGAATTCCCTCTATGAATAATAAAATGATGCATCTGGTTTGGGCCAACTGATCTAAAAATGAAAGAGCCCAGTCTTGGGGAAATGATCTCACCAGTGGTGAAAGGAGGAAATGGATGTGGGGAGGCCCACAATGGATAGATAGTCAGCAATGGATGAATGGCTAACCTGACATTGCCGAGTCCTGGCCATCTATTTGCAGAGACTTGTTAGCTGCCAAGTTCTCCACTGGTTAGACCTTGAGGGCCACGTTAATGCTAATTAACAAAGTCCAGTCAATTTCAGGCAGCTTTGTTTATCTACAATTAAAACAACGAAGCAATGATATCTCAGTCGACAATATCCATTGTCCCTGGATATTATTTGGTGGTCCTAATTACTACTTTAAAATAAGGACTATAACTTTTTTTTCCCACGTGAGATCAAATAGTGTGGTTTTAGTCCACATACCTTTTATATAATGCTGCACACTGAAAAGTATGTTGCTGGTGAGCATAAAAAAATCAGATTCAATTATCATTAAAATGGGACTCTGAAAAGAGAGTCCATAAATACTGTTCATGACTCTTGAAGTGCTTGGTGTGCATTTTTGTTTTGTTTTGTTTTGTTTTTTTCCTTCAGAGCACTAGGCATTAGACAGTAGATGGCAGTATGGGATGGGGAATTTAAGCCTTGGCAGCAATTTGCTTGAAACTAGCCCAGTAAAAATGGCTTTTTTGACTTGGAAGCATTTATTAAATGAACCTTCCATCAGAATTTTGTCTGGCAGCCAGGATCCCGCCCTGGAAGGCTCTGGCTACCCACAGGTGTGGCTGTGTAAGTGCTTTGTTTGAACTGGGGCTGCTGCCCTGCTCGGAAGCAAGGTGGGGATCATTTGTGCACAATCCATTGTCACAGAGCCAAGCAAACTGCCACTCAACTCTGGTGACACTCCTTTGCCTCCTGGGGAAGTTAGCGCCTCCTATCATTGCCTTTCTGGAAAATTCGTTGTGTTTAAACGTGTAAGCAGAAGATTTGATTTTGCAAAAGGTTAATGGTACTTCAGGTTTTTACCTAATTCTCACCTTCCTTTCTGTCTCAAACTCCCAAAAAATCAGAGGTGGGGAGTGAGGAGATTTCCAAACTGAAAGGCAAACTATTACCGGGGAGAATGTCTCTGTCCATCTGAAAGGATACTATTCCTCATGACTTGCCAATTATAGGTGCTACTCAGAAATTTTAAGCCGCCATGGAAAGTAAGGGAGTGTTCAAGCTGGTTTGGGCTTCTTTTCTATTGCAGACTCTTAGAAGATGCAGGATTTGGTATTTGTAATTAGTTACTTAGACTTGTATGCCTAGACAACACTTTATAATAAGAAAGTGTATTTTAAGCAAGGAAAGAATAGCGAAAAACATTTGACTTTCTCAACATTTTGCTTAATGGAGAAGTAAGTGGTCAATAATTCTGAGAAGAATTATTTTGCTCTACATGCAGTAATTGTTGAATTAAACAAGGCACATTATCAGAGTATCATAAAATTAGTAATTTTTTTACTTTGTGGAACTATGTAAAATCTACATTTCCTTAACTTTAGGTGTAAATCCTAGTTAAATTTCAGTGCTTATGTGATGTAATATTTATTACTTAACCTCACTTAAGCTCACTTTTTTTTATTACTTAACCTCACTTAAGCTCCACTTTTCCCAACTGTAAAATGGAGATAATGAAAGTGCTTAATTCATAGATTCTGACATACAGGAAGCATTAGCTGATATAATACATTCTGATACAATAAGTATTAGCCATTATTGTTGTATAGATATTGATGAGTGTAGCTGTATTTTAGAAAAAATACTTTTTCCGACTTGCATAAAAATTCAAAAATATAGTGAATATTAATAATGCTCTAAACCAAAAAAAATTAAGTGGATAAATCTACTTCAAATAGAATGCATACCAAATGAAGTGCAGAAAAATTTGAGACCATCTTTAATAACACTAATTTTCATCAGTTTGCTTAAGAGGAGAAAAATAAGATGTTATACAAGGGGTGTGTGTGTGTGTGTGTGTGTGTGTGTGTGTGTGTGTGCGCGCGCGCGCGCGCGCGCACATGCGCACGTGCATACACGCAAACACATATATTTTAATTTATTACTTAACCAATAATTTAGTTAACCATGGAGGACAGGAGGAAGACAGAGAAATAAAAACATTAGAATACAGCATTTGCCAGAATTCTCATAAACGTTTCTTTTCATAGGCGGAGCTTCTTTTTATCCTGTGAGAATGGTGCTCAGACCACACCTTGAAGGATTAGAGTGTTTGGGCATGAACATAGTAGTCACCTTCATAAAACTGCAACCTTCTTCTGAGAAAGAGGCCCAGTGAGCAGAACTTACATTTATCAGGAGGAAAAGTAAGTTTAGAGAAACTGGCCAGTGAAATCCTTTTCCAGCATCACCACTTTTTACGTTTTCATATTTACCTCAAGTTGCCTTTTCATTTTGTGGAAATTAACTTTTCTAAGGCAACATGTCTGAGTTCTTCTCCTGGCTCTGCCATTTCTAAGCTTTGAGATCTTGGGCAAATGGCTGAGTGCCTGTCTGTCATTACCTATAAAAATAAGGAATAATAATACTTCAGGTTCTTGAGACATGAGGTTAGTAAATACATAGACATTGTTCCAGCTCAGTGTCAAAACATGCTAGCTTCTCACTGAGTAAAAGCCAGAGATAAAAGGATCATTTGACTTGACGGTTACAGATTTAGGAAACTATAAATCATGGCTGCTAGAAGCTCAGAATTGATCAAAACCCCTTATTTTACAGATAAGGAAACTAATGACTAGAAAGTTTAAATAAATCTTGGCAGTACTGATTGTATTAGTATTAGTTAGGCTTCTCCAGAGAAACAGAACAATTAGGATAGATAGATAGATAGATAGATAGATAGATAGATAGATAGATAGATAGATAGACAGATAGCTAGATGATAGATAGATAGATAGATATAGATTTATTATAAAAATTGATTATGGAGGCTGAGCAGTCCTAAAATTGGCAATTGGCATGGTGTAGGTTAAAGTCTGAAAGCTGTCAGGTTTGATATGAAGGAAGAACCCATGTTTCTGTTTGGGTCTGAAGGCAGGAAACACCAATGTCCTAGCTCAATGCAGTCAGGTATGAGTCGTTCACTATCCTTAGCAAGAGGGTTAGCTTTTCTGTTCTATCAAGACCTTGAACTGATTGGATAAGACTCACCACACAAGGGAAGGCAATCTGCTTTACCTAGTCTACCAATTCTAATATTAATTTCATCCATAAATATCTTCACAGACACACCCCGAATAATATTTGACCAAATATCTGGGCATCCCATGATCCAGTCAAATTGACACAAAAGTAACCATCACATTGATGTAAACCCAGTTTGTAATGATATTTAAGCTTCTAAAGAATCAACTCAAGAAAAAGTCAACAGAGTCCTATTGCCAAAGTATAACATTTGAATTTTATCCTTAACAAGTTTAGGCTTTTCTCTTTCTAAGATAAATTCACATTCTCAGGCTTTGAAAATGTTGCTTTGTTAATAGCTTCCCTAGGATTATTGTTTTTGTTATAGGGCCTTGAAGCAAAGCAGTTCTCCATGTATAGGGCCAGCCATAAATTTATGAAATTCCCTATTTGTGGTATTCCCTTCCTGGTATTGTCTCTGCCTTAAAATGGCATAAGGAGAGAGCAGCATGTTGTGGTTTTTACCAGCTAAAATTCTGGTCACCAATTCCAATATGTGGAGGGGGGAATGTTTCTCCCAACTAACACGCAGCTCAATTATGACACCATCTACCCAGAGATAGCATCAAATCCCACAGGTTGGGGCTTCATCCCATAAGACTGCCCTTCATTTCAGTTGCCAATTACAAGCCCAGGTTGTTACCTGTGCCTCTGACTAATCTGGCTATAGGTTAGAGGTTCCCACCCATCCTTCGAATTTAGACACCAGTTGCAAGTCTAGGTTGCTACCTGTACTTCTGAGTGACTGGTTATAAATCAGAGATTCCCATGACATTCTCTTTTGGTTTGATTAATTTGCTAGAGTAGCTCACAGAACTCAAGGAACCATTTATTCACTAGATTACCAATTTGTTACAAAGGATCTTAAAATATACAAATCAACAGCCAAATGAAGATGTGCATAGGGTGAGGTATGCATGTGGGCATGGAGTTTCCATGTCCTCTCTGGGTGCACCTCTCTGGGTGCACCACTCTCCCAGCACCTCGATGTGTCCACTAACCCCAAAGCTTTCCAAACCCTGTCCTTTTTGGTTATTATGGAGGCTTCAGTATATAGTCATGATTGATTAAATAATTGGCCATTGGTGACTGGATCAACCTCCAACCCCACACCCCTTCCTAGAGGTCAGGGGATAGGACTGATAGTTCTAACCCTCTAGTAACATGGTTGGTTCTCCTGCCAACCAGCCTCCATCCCTAGGTGTGGGCCCAAAAGTCATCCAATTAACATAACAAAAGACACCCTTATCTCTCCCATCTCTTAGGAAGGTCCAAGGGTTTTAGGAACTTTGTGCCAGGAACTGGATGGAGACCAAATATATATTTCATATTATAGATCACAATATCACACCTGACATAGGAAAAAAACAGAATTGGTTATCTGCCTTGAGAGAGTTCTGGGATGAGAGTCCAGAGATACTATGAATCTCACCATGTTGCTTTCAGACCTCCATTCACTCATCAGTAGAGAATGAGTGGGAAAGGGTGTGAGTTTGGTTCTACCAGGAAAACTAAAGCCATGGTGATGTTTAGGCAAAAGAAAGTTGAGCTGGAGACAAAAATCAGACCAGAAATATTGCTTATATTATCAAAAAAGAAAAAGCACATGATCAACATGTATTTATTAATAGGACCAAGGGACTTGGGGGCATCTCAGGGTGTTGAACTTAGCTCTAGATATTTGGGGGGGAAGAAATTCAGTCCCACACTACTAACACATGTTGTTTTCACCTGGTAAAAATGGAAGCCAAAATCTAAACCAAAATTACTGGAATATTTTCTCTTGTTTTCTTTCTCAACTACTGTCAGTAGCATGTTATAGTTTTAGGCTGTATTTTTTCCATAAGTTATCTTTATACTTTAAGAATTTTTAATTATTCATGTCTTTTTTCCATGCTATCCTTCCTATTAATAATAAAATGAATTGAAAGTCTGAACTAATTAATATCTTGATATTTACAATTTTTGGATTGTTTGTTTAGTTTGAAGATTTCTCACAATAAAGATTATTGTCAATGGAAAGTTATCTGAAATTGTTAAATGCTTTTATCTGATAAGTAGTATAAAATTTAACCTATGAGAAGTATCTGAGTACCTATTTACTATATTTTTTGTTATGCATTTTAATTCTAATCATTATTAATTTGAATGATATTTATTATTTTTTCTTTTGGACCTCATGAATACATAAGTAATACTTGAAATTATTTTAAAAACTCACTTTGAATATATTCTTAGATTAGATTATTGAAACACTTTAGAGTAAATCTTGGCATTATATTAAATACTTTTTAATTGAAATTATTTAAACTGAGATAATGATGAGCTGATACTATTGTTAATGAATTCTATAAAATTGATTTCAATTTTCTATTAGCCATACCCATTTTGGATCCTAAATTAATGCTGTCAATTAAATATTTCCTCTTAAAATCAACTTTGTTGGACATGTAGAATCAAATAGTAGGATCAAGAAATTATATAAATATCTATATAATATAGTTAATATTTATGTT
Source organism: Hipposideros armiger (assembly GCF_001890085.2). Taxonomy (NCBI): domain Eukaryota; kingdom Metazoa; phylum Chordata; class Mammalia; order Chiroptera; family Hipposideridae; genus Hipposideros; species Hipposideros armiger. The sequence continues at coordinate 348,733 of NW_017731609.1, forward strand.
ATAAATAATACCTTATATTTATATTATTGATTTACATTTTTTATGTTTTCACTAAATCCTTTCATGAATATTATAGCATATTATAAGACATCATTTTTTCCAAACTCCAGACTTAAAACAATGAGTGAGACATTATTTCTGTCTTCAAGAAATTTACATTCCAGTACTATAGACAGGTAACTAAAGAAATTATTATAATCTGAAAAGACCAGTATTATCATAGGAGTATAAATAAAATATTGTAGACAGAGAGGAGGAAGCTAAAAATTCTGGGTGGGGAAATGGAAATGAATCAAGGAGGGCTTTGAAGATAATTCAGTATTTTGAGCTAAATTGGAAAAGATGCAGAGTTGTCTAGGAGAAGAAATTGGGGAAGGATATTCTCGGGAGAGGAACCAGAAAGGTATGCAGCGGTTCTCAACCTGTGGGTCGCGACCCCTTTAGGGGTCGAACGACCCTTTCACAGGGGTTGCCGGGTACTCGTATGTGGGCGTATCTGCATGTGGGCCTGGAGACGGATAGAGGAGCGGTGTCTCGGTTCCTAAGACCATAAAAAATATGTGTTTTCCGATGGTCTTAGGCAACCCCTGTGAAAGGTTGAGAACTGCTGGTATAGAGGCATGCAAGCAGATAGGATATTGGAAAAATTAGGTAGATTAGGAAACAAAAGGAGAAAACGGAGATTTAAATCTGGAATAAAAAAAGTTAAAGCCAGATAGTGGAGGACCTTATACATTATTCCAAATATATACAGCCAAGAGGTTTTACCATCATTTATCTTCCAGCAACTTTAAGAGGTAGAAAATAAAAATGATCTCAAGTTTATGAACGATTATCTGGCTAAAAATATCCAACCAGATACTGGTCTTCTGATTTCTGATCCTGTGCATTTAAACTATATTGCAAACAATACTGGGTTTATTTGAACCAATGTTACAATAACTCAAATAATAGACAATAATAAGTTGCAAAGGGCTATATTGTTATTGCTTTACCCCAGTTCCTAATTTTAAATTGATGGAACCAATGAATAGCAAACATTTTTTGGGTGCTTATGAAGTATCAGACATTCTTTTAAATACCTTTACATGGATTAAAAGATTAAAACACTTATTATTAAAGAATTGTGTTACATTTTTGGTGCTTTATTTTCCAAATTATTGCTGGACAAGGAAAAAGTAATATGATATTGAAAGTTCTGGATAGTATCATCAAATGTGGCCTAAAATGATACATTTTGTTGAGAAGAGAAGATTTATTTAGAGAGTGAGAGTTATGTTCAAGTATTTGAAAGCTTATCATGTAAACGAAGCAGACCTATTTTGGAGAATAATCTCCAGAGAGCTTAAATGGGGTTGATGTGTGGGTACTATAAGGAATTATACTTTGATTTAATGTATGAAGGAATTTCCTGAACTTTCTGACAATGTTATTTAACCAACAATAGAACAAGTTAACTTAAGATGAAATAAGCTTCTCTCTACTCATGATATTCACACCAAAGATTGAGGGCCATTGATTCTATAGAGTTGATTCATTTTTTGAATGACAGATTTAGCTATATATATTCCAAGGTTTATGAGTCTATTAGGAAGTTGGTAGACCAGTTGGATTATTTTGATTGCAGACAGTAAAATATCAGTCCATTAACATGTATGTTTGAAAGCAGTTGGCCTGTTTCAAATCAGCTTGGAATACCAATTAAAGAAAAAAAAAACCTCTGGCATTTTCTCAATGTCCTTTCCAAGTCAAAGCAGATTATTCATAGTTTCCTTTAATGTCTGCTATTCTGTTTATGAGGAATGACTCAAGGGAAGTTTTTCTTTAATTCAAAACAAACAGATTGCTTACATATTGAATGGCTGGCTGATACTTAGATGTTTCCTGGGAATGTTTACTGCTTGTTAGGTGTTATATTACCTGAACTTTTGGTGACTCGTGAGAAGGAACAGACATCAGGTCATGAACTCTGGCTACTGACTTTCAGATCACTGTATGGGCTATTTATGAATTTGCTGAGGAAAAAAAATTCTTAAAAAACATCACAAGCAACTGATAGTTTAGCAAACCATTAAATTGCAGGATGGACTCTCATGGCTTAGGATATTGGTAAGGGGATAATTTCACCTCTGTATCTAGAGCTTCTTTTGCAGGAGGCTCTGAATAACAGGGTCACATTATATTTCTGAGATACATGGACTAGAAGTTATGAAACATTCAGTTTGGGCCAGATCTTTTTTCTGTTCCCTGTTTTCTCATTTGTGATCGTATTTTAGAGACTACTACTACTTTGCTCTGATTCTTGGCTGACAGGAGATAAAGCTAGAGAAACTGATGCTATTAAATCATGTGGACACCTCAAAGATGGTGAGTAGGCACCCTTTTTCCTGCTTTTCTTCATGCATACCGCTGAATGTAGAACCTGGTCAGGCCAGCTAAAACTCAATTATCTCTTACTAATAAAGGTTAAAGAGCTGAACAGATATAGAGCTGGAGAGATGGATTGGCTTCATGGATTAAGACCATCTGACTTAATAATGGTCTCCCTTTTCTTCAGTGCTTTGGACAAGTTTGAATTTTTATGTGAGAGAATTTTGAATTCTTAAATTTCTTACCTTTTAACCTCTAATCAGGATATAAAGAGGAAAAATGGACCTTTGATTTTTCAGAATGAGAAAAAAATTGAATAAGGCTTTGAGTTGGATTTTTTTATTTTAAAAAAATTTTCAAAACAGAAACTATAAACTCTCAAGCTATTAGAGCAATGAACTTATGGCTGTGTGATTATACTGAAGGGTTATGTGTGGAGTTATGAAAAGACATTTCCTGGGCAAAAAGATTAGAAAATCAGCAATCTTTTAAACTACATATTTTTTGAATAGTATTTCTATAAATATAATATTCACTCATTGGTTCCTACAAATAATCTGCTATATTTTTTGGATGTCATATGAATATTTGGAGGCTTTCTATTCCAGAAGTGGCTAGTAATAGGTGTACCCCTATTTTTGGGGGGAGGAGAGCATTCTTTCATGAGCAAAGTTTAAAGTTGTTAGCATGTAGTGTAGTAAATAGAGCTGTGAGTGTGGATTTAGTACGCATGGGTTCCAATATTCTCTCTGCCACTAACAGCCAGTTTGACGGAATCTAAATCACTACCTCTCTGGGATAGATTTTTCATTAGTAAAAATTCAAAAGTGGACCTAGATGGTTTAATCCTTCAGAAAATTTTAACATCTAAGTTTCTATATTGATAATAGTTTTGTAGAACAGTAAAGCCACTCCTGGAGAAAAGAATGTATTATATGGCATTTTAAAAAAATGGGTAAAAGAATGTGCTTATGCGTAAGTAAAATTTCAAACATATAATGTCTTTCCAAATAGCAAAGTAATATCAATAACATTTATCTTTGAAGATTCATTTTCACAAGAGTTATTTGTTTTGTGGGTTTTCTTATGTGTTCATTTTGTTTTACATTTTTAATAACACACATTGGTGAAAAAATGAAGAAAGTGAATGTCTTTTCAGATCATGTTACTTGTCAAAGTTATGATTGAGGTTGGACAGGTTCTTAAGGGTTTCTGCTTCAGCCACTTTTAGAGAGTTTTGTTTGCTTGTTTATTTCAGGTCTATTCTCCTAGGCTGTTCATCCTGGAGAGGAAAACGATCAAAAGGAGTAGATAATTATAAAGATAAAAGGCTTCTCCTTGTCCTCCTAAATGTTTTAGCAGTTTCTCATATCTTCTTACTTTTTCAAATATACCAATGATCCATTCTGAACCTCTCTTTTTGTCCACTCTGAGACGGAAAGCATCATTTGATGTTGGTTGAAAAAGTTCCCTTCCTACTTAAAGGAAGCCACATGCATATTAAGTCCTCTCTTAACGTTCTTCATAGGTTCTTGGGAACTGAAACAACAGAGAGCAAAACCAAATTTACCATAGGCTAAGTGATATAAACAAGAGTTATGGTCCTACAGCATATTTCGGTCACAAAACATCACCAAACTTCTAAATAAAGACCCTGAACATTTCTAACATTAAACATTGAAATAAATGTGAGCTACACATCCATTTAAGAATGTTCAATGGGCCAGCCAAGTGGTGCGTTGGTTAAGAGCTGGCTTGGGACACCAGCTCTGAGCAGCAGGGCCCTGGTTCAGATCCCACATGATGGCCAGTGACACTGCGCCCTCTACAGCTAAGATGATGAACAACAGCTCGACCTGGAGCTGGGCTGCCGTGAGTTGCCAGGAGACAGCATAGGCTGCAGCCCCTGCTGCAATGGGCTGCCATGAGCTACCATGAGTGGCTGGCAGCTAGCGTGAGTGGCCGGTAGCTGGCATGAGCTGCCAAGAGCTACTGTGAGCGGCCATCCAGAGACCAGCGATCTATCTGCCTCATTTGGGAAGAGTGCAATGATAATACGAACATGGGCCAGTGAAGCCTTCCACAACTAGACTGAAGAACAAAAGGACAGCAACTTGTCTGTTCCCCTTCCCCGATTCTCCAGTGCTGTTCCCCTCCCCCAATTCCCCAATAAAATCTTAAAAAAAAGAGAGAGAGAGAGAATGTTCAATAAAAACAAATAAGATAGATAATTCTTTTTGAAACCTCTTATTCCAATTCAGGATAGTAGGCAGCTGGAGCCTCTCCTGGCAGCTCAGGGCACCTGGCAGGCCCCACCCTCAACAGGACACCTTTTCATTGCAAGGCCACACACCCATGTCTACACTCAGACTGGGACAACTAGACACACCAACTCACTTCACATGCACATCTTTGGGGGGTGGGAAGGAACCAGAGGTCCTGGAGAAAACCTATGCAGACCTGGGGAGAAACAGCTAACTCCACACAGACAGTGGCCCTGGTTGGGTGTTTTGTTTTTTTTTGTTTTTTTTAATCAACATTATAACAGAATGAAATTGAACAAAAAAGACATTATTTGAGGGCCTGGTGTATTTGACTATGCATGGCGTGGCCTGAGGAAGTAATTGACAAGCATTTTTCCCTCCCACAGTTTTCCCTCCCACAGTTTTCCCTCCCACTTTGTGGGCTTCCTATATGACTTTGTTTCCTCTTAAATTTAAGTCAGGTTCTTTCTATTCCCAAATCCTCAGTTCTTCTTTGGTAGTAAATTGGTCACTCAGGTGCATACTCTCTTTTACAAAACCAGAGGATTGCTGGTACATTGTTGTGATAGGTTTGAGTCACCTGGTATTCTGTCACCATTATCTCATGTTGGCACAAATGCCCCTTTTGTCTTCTTAACGCTCCTTAATTCACATTCCGGCTCACTGCATCCGTTTTCACTTACCCTTCTCACTATTTTAAGAACAAAGTAATAGTTCTGAACCCCATAGAAGTCAATTACCTTCACTGTGTTCACCATCACATTTCATTTCCAACCCAAGCTGCCATTTTGCACTGGACTTGTTCACATCGTGATTAGGGGAGGAAGGAAGGGTGGATTGGAGTCAGAGGGGAGGCACATATTTTAAATAGATTTATACAAATCCATCAGTGCTCTTGGAAAAACTGTGCAGCAGAATAGGCAGAGCATAGGTATTAGAATCAGAAACTAGCATCCAAATCTAGGCTTTGCTCCTTATTAGTCATATGCCCTTAGGAGGTCACATAACCACTATAAACTCAGTTTCTTCATGTATGACATGTAGACAATAACAACAATCTTATTGGATTGTTATAAGGAACCATAATAATAGATAACATATTCAAAGTGCCTGGCACTTGAGAGAGGCACTAAATAAATTATACTAATTATTATTAATACTACAATAAGTTAACACCATCTCTTTATTTATGATACAATGGCACAGTCCTCAATGCAATTTGACAATTATTCATTGAACGCCAACTGTATGCACTAGCCTGTATATTAGGGTCATAGGGCATATGAAAGAGGCATACATTATTATTCTTTTCACCTTTGCCTCCTTTTCAGCTCTGCCTACTGTACAAAGTCCAATACTTTAGCAAGATATTCAAAGCTCTTCTTAACTTGTCCTCAGCCAATCTTTCCAAGGCTTTCCTCTTCCCTTTGCTCCCACAGTTTGCATTTTTTGCCAGTCCCGGTAACTTAAATCCAAATACCTCTTGTGTTTCCTTAGGCTGAAGACAGACCAGAATGAGGCAAATCCTACTCAGTTTAAGACCCAACATAAATGTAACTTTCCCTGTGGAGTCTTTCTTGACCTGTGTATCTACCTTATCCTCACAGGAGAGGTGATTTATATAAAACACGCAGCAAGTAAGCCCTTGATAAATATTGTTTCCTTGCTCCTTATTTCTCTTACTTACCTTATTGCTCTTACCTGTCACTATTATAGTTTCAGCTAGCAAGACCTCCATCTTAGATGTCTTCTTCAGGAGAGGAAGCAAGAAGAGATTTCTTGCTCTGTCCTTTATTAGTTGTGCGACTTGGACATGTTCATAATCTGTTTTTACATGTATAAGTGAAGGTTATTGATGATTTGTATAACTGAACTGATATGTATAAAGCAGTTAGCACATAATAGGAAATTACTTTTTAAATATGAGATAGTGGCACCTCAGTTAATTTCTACATTGTTGTGCACGTATGTGTCACTGTATTTGAGCTCGTCAAGGCTTGGGATAATACTTCATGTATTACTTCATGTAATTAGCTTCATTACATGTAATTAGCTTCATTACAATCACAGTGCCTACCAACTATTGGCTAAAAGCATGCATGTGTATATGTTTTTCATTCTTCCAAAAATACTGTGCCATTGAGGGCTGGCTTTCAGTGGCTCCCGCTGATATCTAGGTGTCCGTACACTTACTTTTTCAACCAGAAGAGCATCTCTTCTAGGTTCACAGCACCCTCAGCACTTTTATATTCTTGTTGGCTCTCAATTGTTCCTAAAGATTAAAGTGAGAAGGTTTAAGACATCGTCATATATTTCCTTTTATACTGCTTCATTTCCTCCACTCACAGGGCTCTCCTTTTTTGGTTTTCTAAGCAGGGTTCATATAACTAATTACATATCTCTACTTCATGGGAGGCTAAAGTTTTGGTGCTAGTGAAGTAATAAGCTGCAATGGAGAAATGTAATTCAAAATAAAGTAAAAAAGCAGGCTGATTACCTTAGTTCACCATAGTAGGAATTAAAGTTTTGGAATAGATTTGAAAAGCAAAAAAGAGAGATTTTGCTGCCTTCTGGGTTGGAGAGTTTTGTGGTATGGCTTTGGCTTTTAGAGCTGGGCGGTCACTTTCTTAATGGGAGAACGTATGCAAATAAGGAAATGAGAAAATATTCACTAAGAAAAACAAGGGCCTTTGAAAAACGATGTTAAATACACAGTATGTCTCTAGTTCTGAAATGTTCATTCACTTGAACTGGGTCACAGATTTTGGGGATGTCAGCATGCCTTTCTCTTAAGTGGAATTAATACAAGAACTGGAGCTCTACAAACCTAGGTAGTTTTTACTTGCATGTTTCTCGTCCAAGGACTTGAGTTGATTCAATTAATTTTCCTTCCCCGCTGAGTTCCATTTTCATCTAAACCCACATGGTAAAGCTGTAAATGATACGTGCAAATAAGGATCCATCTCTAGGGAAAGCCTTCTTGAATGAATGCCTGCTCTCACTTTGTGAATTGCCAACCATATGCTAAGCTAGGTTTCTGGGCTGCGACCCCCAAAAAAGAGAGCTTGTCTTTTCCCTTCTCTTTCAATATTAGTGTCAAAATATTGCATTTTGCATATATTGAAGAACAAGGACGTGACTATGAAAAATACATTTCTATTAAAATTAAAATGATAGATTGTCTATTTCAGGAATTCTGTTGGCAGTATATTCTGTTCTATCTTAACACTGGGGGATATATAAGAATGTCTTTGTCTTTGACTCAGGTGTCATCGAAACTCAAGCAAACATCTTACACTGGGTTCAAATCTTTCTAGCTATTGTTGCATTTCAATTAAAATGATATTTCATGAAAGTAGGAGTAGTGTATACTTAACCCCAAAATGATTCGTTATCTGTACCTCTGTAGAGAAATATTTTTCAAGACTCAGATAAGATTATACATTATGAGCAAACAAAATGTAAATGTTAAAAAATTGTTATATGGTTCATGGATCTTTAATTTTTGGTTTTAGACAGCACAGCTAATCACAACAGAGAGCCTCCTGAGTTTCAGATTTCTTTTGATTTGCAAGCTGAAATAAATACCACAGCCCTGTAGATGTTTCACTGAGTCCCAATAACTGTCCAAGGCCTCAATCTAGATTTGTCCTATTTAGATTTGTCAGGATTTAAAGTTAGAACTCAGTTCAATACATAGTACATTTCATAATGGGCTCAAGGACAGGCAAACTGGGCTTCAAGTCCAAATCTGCCCAGGAACTCTGAGACTTAGCCAACCCCTTATCATCTTTGGTTCCACTTTTACCATCATAAATGCATATATTAGCACCAACCTTGCAGGGTGACTTCCAGAATCAATATTTTAGGGTACATAAAGATCTCCAAGAGTGCATGGCAGATAGTACTGGGGGACAGTGTGGTCCTTGAACCAGCAGAATGAGCATCACCTTGGAAATAGTCATAAATGCACATTCTTGGCCACACACAAGATCTACTCAATTAGATACCTGGGAGTAGGGCCCAAATCCTGTGTTTTAGCAAGTCTTTTAGGTGATTCTGATAGATGCTCAAGTTGGAAAAACTGTCACAGTGTATAATGAACTATGTAAATGTAAGGACATTTACTGACTCTGGTAAACAGTGACTTACAGTTATCCTAGAAACTCAGTAAATAAGGTGGTTCATACTTTTTTTCAATGCCATATGAGTGATGAGAAGAATAACCTTCCTTATAAATATAGAATCTTCAGATATGGATAAATAAATAATAATAGTTATTATTTATTTTATTGTTTTTAAATATTTTATTGGGGAACTGGGGGAGGAGAACAGATAAGTTGCTGTCCTTTTGTTCTTTAGTCTAGCTGTGGAGGACGTCGCTTCACTGGCCTATGTTGTTATTGTCATTGCACTCTTCCCGGGTGAGGCAGATTGGTCGCCGTCTACCTGACGGCCGCTCACAGTGGCTCTTTGCAACTCACACTGGCTGCTGGCTGCACACGCTGGCTGCCAGCCACTCACGGTAGCTTATGGCAGCCCATTGCAGCCCCACTGCAGCCTACACCAGCGACTCATGGCATCCCAGCTCCAGGTCGAGCTGTTGTTCACCATCTTAGCTGTAGAGGGTGCAGCGTCACTGGCCCTCATGTGGGATCTGAACCGGGGTCCTGCTGCTCAGAACTGGTGTCCCAAATCAACTCTTAACCAATGTGCCACTCGGCCAGCCCAATAATAACCATCGATAGCTTATTGTCTTCTAGGGTCTATGAGAAGTGCAGTACATTAATTATTTTATTCAATCCTCACAACGTTAAGAGAGAGGTGCCACACTTTAGTAAGAAAGTTACTAGGATTACAGAGGCTAACATGAGAAAAAGTCCAGGTGGTCCTCCCACTTAAATTTCTGAAAACTGATGCTAAACCACTACTAGAAAATTACTCTATAAAATCAACCTGATCACAGAACACTTTTTCATTTTTTATGGAATTGCTAAACAGATATTCACAACTGTATTCAAATTTTCTTTTAGTTTTTAATTTTTAAAACAGCTTTATTGAGACATAATTGATACACAAAAATGTACATATTTAATATATTTTGACATATGCATACACCCATGAAACCATCACCACAATAAAGATAAAAGAAATACCCATCATCTCTCAAAGTTTTTGTGCCACTTCTTTTGTCTTTGCTGTTGTTGTTGTTGAACAATTGCATGAGATCTACTCTCTTAACAAATTTTTAAGTGCAAAATACAGTATAGTTATTCCAATTAAAAAAAAATCTCTTCTACAGAACATCTTCTATGTACAGTCTTCTGGAACTTACCACAATCTATATTATATGTCAGTGTTTATACACACATGCGTACATTTATATATGTGTTTATATATGTGTATATATATTTACATGTATGTATGTATGTATGCATGCATACATAAGCTTTTTGAGAGCAGAAATCACATTTGCTTTATTCATCCTTTGTAGTTCAGTGCTTAGGACAGTGCCTGGTTCATAATTTACACTCAATAATTACTAACTTAATGAATGAATGCATCTCTATTGCTGCTGGTAAAAATATCAAAACCTACAGCTTTAGAAATGAGGAATTTTTTTCTAGTTCTGTTGAACTGAAGAAATTGTGGTGGAATCTCTATTTAGAAAGCAGATACATTCCCGTGAATAATTTTGACATTAATATGTCCCACACACCCACAAGTCATCATATCATTGTGACATTTCTTTTAGCCATTAGTCATAGAGACATACATTTTTTTGGTTGAAAAGGGCCTTAAAGAACATCTAATGTCTCCTTTTGCAGATAAGGAATTTGGGCCCAGGAGTTAAGTGACTTGTTTAAGGTTAAATGCTGTTTAAGGGTGAGGCTGGAAGTGATACTGGAAGTCAAGGCTGGCTGATCCTGGAGTGCCTCACTCCAGACTGTCTTAATATAATTGCATGTGGCCCTGACTGAGTTTGGCTGGGCCTGCAATACATGAAATGCAGTTACACGCTACTCTCTATAATACCACATTTAATATGACTGAAAAATGCAAATGGAATTTTCTTCCAATATAATCTTCAACAAATTACTTTAACATCATTGTGTAGCAGTTTTCTCATCTTTAAAGCCTTAGAAAATAATAGCACCTGCTTTACTAGATTATTATGAAGATTAAAGGAGATAAAATGTGTAAAGTGTTTAAAACAGTGCCTGGCACCTAGTAAGCTTTTGCAGGTGTTAACAATTCTTACTCATATTGTTTTGGGAAGAAAAGTTTGTCAGTAGGGCAGTTTTTGTTTTGTGTGTGTTTTTTTTTTGAGTTGGAGTTTCATGTGAAAGCCTGGTGGAATAATGAGTTTTCACAGAATGCAAATGGGCAAAGTCTTCCCAACTCCAATTCTGACCAGATGAACAGGCGATGCTCATTTTTACTCTTATCTCCACATGATGCCATGAGCTAGGAGTATTAGTTCATGTTATTTTATTGAAAGTTGTGACTTGGGCAAATTTGACTAAGTAACAATGGAGCAGGCTAAATGGAACAACCTAAATTCTTACCAAAAGTTTTGGATTATGAACACAAATTCCATTTGAAATGATCAATCCACATAGAAGCAATCCCTATGTCTGACATCAAACAGTTGACACATGGAAAACAGAAGTGCTAGGTAAGTATGCAGTTTATGATGAAGAAAGCAAAGGTAAATCTTGCTTGGGAAAATAGGTATGTTTCTAAAAACTTGTCAATAAATTAAATCTTCTTTAAAAAATGATTGAAGCATTTCTATAAAGCTTTTTATTTATGTAAACATTATAGTGGAAATGCATTCCATAGTTTGCTCTTTATTTCTACAGCTAAATCTAATTTAATTTATTTGGAGAGATTATAAAAATACTCTATATACAGCATCATATATAATATATATTATATATTATACATATAGCATGCATATATTTATTTGTTTATATATGCACACATACATACGTATACATACTTATATACGTGTGTATACACGCATGTTTGTGTTTGTGTCAAATTTAAAAATGCATCCATTCCCATTGCAAAATAAATTTCTTTAGATGAACTGAAGTGATGAGTTCACGTTATTCACTGATCACTAAGCAGTTAGATTTACAGCAAACATAACAGGTTGATCAGGTGGAATTGGCAGGAAACAGACTAAGGCACTCTGGTGTCATTTGCCATTGCCATTATATTCTCTTAGTCAGGGGATTGTAACTATTTAAAGCATTTGCAGGATGGTCAATAAAGGCATTCACATCGGTAGAACTCCTTGTAAAATGGAAAGTGTATTTGAAAATACAATGGTTTGTCAGAATATGGCTTAATTATTTTTCTTTTTTTTTTTTAAAGACACAAAATAAGATTTTCTTGTTTGTTGTAGGTTTGATTCTGTGCAGAAATTTGATTTCCTTTTGGAAACCCAGAAAAATGCTCACTCATTTCTCATAGGAAGATCATGTTTACATTCCAAGACAGGAAAGACTTTTGTTGAAGGCTGCATTTTGCTGCACTGGCACAAAATGGAAACTTGAAAATTGGTTCTGTAGCTTCCATTAAAAGAAAGGAGTTGTCAATTATCCATAATTAATATTTACTGAGGCCTCACAGGGGTTGTAGCAGGTATGAGGGAATGTCAAATGCACCCACAAAAAGTTATGTTATTTCAAGTTAAGTATAGATTTGACTGCAATGTTTTCCCACTAGTACCATATTTTTTCATTTCTTTAGAAATCTAGTTATATATTTTTAAAGAAGGGTTGACTGTATATTCTGTAACTTGTTTCTTTTTACTTCTCCCTGCGGCAAAAAGAAGCAGCGACAACAAAAATAAAAGTTTTTATGATCCTGCTGAATCAAGGTACTAAAACATGAGTTAAATGAAGAGGCGTGGTGGTTTTAATGAAGAAAAATAAAACAATTTAAGCATTGCCAGGTGGAAAGTGAAACAATCTCTTTATATGGCATGTGTTGAAGGGGACAGGGCACATGGATGCCTGGAAAGACAATTTCCAATGTCAGGGATTTTTTGCGATGGTCTTTGATCTGCAGTCCAATTTTAGTCTTGGTCTAAAAGAAAAAATGAAGATGAAAACTATTACTTGTTTTAATAAAAATAATGTTAGTGAACCACGACTGACGAAAAACAATCCAGGAAAAAGAATGTCTATTCAAAAAAAAAAAGGAAATAAACCTTAACAACACAAATCAAAACAAACAAAATACCCTCCCTCTCTCTCACACACACATAAACCACCCCCAAACACCATCAAATACTTACCATGTTGTCCATCCAAGATTATACTATTATTTGATACTCTCTGGATACCTTTTCTCTTCAATGAATAGGACTTTTCTTTCTTTTGAGGATTACCCTTTGGTTCTATCTGATTATTATTCCCATAACTCAATTTCTAAAATTATGTTAAGAATTACCTGCCTATGGAATATGTCCCTGGAAATGCTTCCCATTTCCATTTGTTGTTGCTGTTGTTAGAGTACATTCTGACTTTGTTGCATGGGTTGGCTTTTGCATGTGAAAACCACATTGATGTTTAAGAAAAAGGGATAGTATCGTTGTTGCCTCTCTTCGGTATGTCTGTGGCAGACAAAGCTGACGTGGGAGGGTAGCCATGTACCCCCAGATAAGATAAAGAGGAATTCTGGATAAAATAAGGCCTTGTTTAAAAAAAAATGTTGCCTAAACTCGAAACCATGAAAGGGTAATCTTGAGCTGCCAGAAATGAAAAGGAAATTCAGTCTGAAAGACGAACCATAGTTTGGGTGGGGATTTTCAAGGGTATCAGGCTGGACATTTTTCTTAGGTGTTTGGATTTTAATACATATGCAGACCAGAGTCTAAGCCAATCTATGAAACAAGGAATGGCTATTTTCCTTTTTAACTGGAATCCAAACACTGAATCTAATGTTTGGGGAAGTCTCTCGGAAGCCATCCATCTACCCTAACCATAAATGGAAACAGAGTCCTCTGTGAGAAACTGGCATTTTAAACCTGCTGTGAGGACAGGTGAAGAAGTTCAGTAATATAGCCAAGAAACTAAAACTATATGCTAAAACTAAAATCCAAATGAAAACTAAAAACTAAATGCACCAATAGGAAAATCTATCTGAAAGGGAACTTAAATAATAGTAAAAATGTTCGTAGATGAAGGAATGAATGCTATAGATATTATGGAAACAGAGAAAGCAGATTGGAAAATGAACTAAATAGAAATTTTAGGAGTAATTTAAATTTAAATTTTAAGAGTGAAAATATATTAATATATTCCTTTGTATGTGAGGTGGGCAAGTGTAGTGGAAACTAAGTTACTATTTCACAAAGAGCACCTACCCAATAAACGAACATTTTCTCAATTGAGGGTTTCCCCCTTAATTATTTACAAAAGTATGTAGGCAACACATTTACTTCAATTATTTCTTTCCTTTATAGCCTTCAAATACTAAAATCTCTGATTTCTCATGACTCCAATATGTAGCATTATTTCTCCTGGAAAAAAAAAGAGTTAGAAGTCAGAAAATGATGGTTCTGACAACCACTGGTGAGTGTCAGTTCTGGGGTTCAGTTTTACCGATTTTATAAGCTGTTATCACTTCATGAATACTAACAGAACACATGAGACTCATGGGTCAGAGACAAAGGACTTGATTACAGCATAGCAAACAGCATGAGCATCAGTAGATTTGCACCAGTTTCCCTCCTTACGCCCAAGTTTCATGGATGATGAAGAGGGCCTATTTGTATGTGTGCACATGCAGTGTGTTGCAGTACAAGAGAGGAACTCTAAACTTGAGAATCCACAGTTTTGTAGTAAGCAGGAAGCAATCCTATCCTTTTTCCTAAAGGTGGATGTTACCTATCACCTCAAGGATTCTCACAGCAAACATGGTCCTGTAAAGTAGCCCTGGTGGAGTGGTGACAGTCTTGCAGTTTCAGCATACACAGCAAGATGTGTAGAGATCCATGAGGAGTGTCACCCGCAGAGGAAAGGTCCCTGAACCCTTAAATTCTCAGTGCCTCAGTTCCCATACTGGATTAATGAAGTAGTAATAATTAGTTACCTCCAAGAATTGTGTCAGATCTAACATTTTATGAATCTTTGTTGAGAAAATGTTTTCTTCTGATATGAAAGATGTGTGTTAGAACTGGCAATGGAATCTCAGGTTTCTGACTCCAGGGTAGAAAGCAGATAAACATTAGGAAGGTGGCTGATCTAGTAAAGAGAAGGGATAAAATATTTTAAAAACATATTAATACAATTAAAGTAGTGAAAACCATGAAGAACTGAATCATAACAGGGAGTGATATTTAATGTTGATTGTGATTTGAATAGTATTGTGATAAATTACTAAAGCTATCAAATATTATTTCCTTTGTGACCTAAAGACTTATTAATTATTCTAATTAGTCTATTATGCTTAATGTGGACAAAAGTATAGATATTTCTCTTTGCAGTGCTAGGCTTATCAATAACATTTTTTAGGGTTGTTTTGCATGATATATATAATTTGATTTTTTTACAACTTATGAAGATACAGTTCATGCCACCATCTTTTGCTACCTTGATGTTCCTCCTGATGACCTATTTCAACTAATATGATTCTAGAAGGCCTTTTTGTCTTTAGAAGAAAACATTGGTTGTCCCATACCACCCATACATGCCCTCGTTTCACCCCTTAATGCCAAAGTTGACATCCTTCCCTCCAGACTGATAATTCAGTAGGACCTGTGTTATGATGAGCAATTTCTCATAGGTCCACTGTGGTACCTTTGTCCTGCTCTTCATTGAGAACTGAGTATGATTTCTTCCTTTATTCCACAATGCTATGAAAACATGCTCCCGAACTTATGATTCATAAGTTCTTCAGACATTGTTTTCCAGCTTCTTTCCAATAAACAAAATAAACAAGGGAACTGAAATAAAGCAAATCTCCTGACACTGCATGTCCTTGTTCCAGTGTACCCATTTTTAAAGAAAGTTGCCGCACCACATGTGTTCAGATCTATATTGCAATCAGTGTTCAACACCTACCTCTGAAATAGCTATACTGTATGCAGGTTCTTTTCTCCAGCTCTTTTTCTGTTTGCTGTTGTTTTTCTTAAGCACATACCAGCAGCCTGCTTTCACTTCCCTGAATACTCATTTGCTCAGAGGCTCACTCTAAACAACCATAATGTCTTTTTCCCTGGACATCAATACATCTGATATATTTTGACTATTTATCTCGTAGGCAATAAATATCCTTTTACAAACTGCATTTCATGAATTAGCTCAAATTACATTTGGGCTGCTTCAGAGCTGCAGAGAAAGGTGCCAAACATTTGATATAACACAACATCGTATTTATCTTCAGGGAAGAACAAAACTTCTGACTCTCTCATTAAAAGTAAAGGTGAAAAGCCACCTTTTTTTTTTTTTTTTACAAACATCAAGCCATCCATTTTAATTTATCTGTCACTTTTATTAAAGGATTTCATAGTGATGTATGTTTCCTGAAGTTTAGATGTGAATCAAAATACACCTATGCATTTAGAAGTGTGTATAATATATCTTTTAGATGGTTTATTGTCCACCATCAATTATGAACTGTTAAAATGAACAATGAAAAATTGGGAAACATCAGTACAAGCTGTGGCTTTAACAAACCTTATCTCACATCCTCTTATTCTGCCTTCTTTTCATTTATTTGATGTTTTCTGCCTCACCATAGACCATAGTTGATGATACTGTTATCTGCCAGTTGGATATATAAAACTTGCTCTCATTATGATTAGTTTCACCACAAAAGGGCTTAATAATTTTTCATCAACTTTCTCTGTATATGACTACCAAGGTAGCGTTATGAGAAATTCTCTTATGAATACAACTTAGCCTCTGAATCTAGGGGAAGTGAATACTGTGTTGTTCAGTCAAATCACTGATTTTTCTTTTTTTTTTTCTCTAATAACTAGAGCCTTCAAACCAAAACATTAGCAAGCAGGCATTTCCCAGAAAAAAGAAATAAAAAAATGAGTTCTCCAAGATGTAGTATGTACTCTTTGGCATTAGTAGAACTTTTAAAATCACTGTTTCTTTTTCCTTCTCTCACCATTACTGTTCCATATAATGATAGTAACAGGCCCTTGAACTTTGATATGAGTCTACCATCTCCTTCTAGACATGGTAAAAAGCAAGCATAAAAATTTTGATTGACTTTTATGTCAGTTCAGTCAAAAATTGCATAGTGTGTATGTGTGTTGAATAGTGTGCAAATTTGTTGAGCATCTACAATGTGAAAAGCACTGTGCTCACTGCTGAGGAAGAATCAGAGTAAATGTAATGCAGTACCCTACCTACCATCAAGTTTTTCAGGCATGGGGGCACGGTTGCTGGCCATATTTGAGGTTAGTCATTTGAGGTTAGTCATTCTATTATTGGAAAAATAAACTGGTCACTTGTTTATGGGACTATAAATGATATTCACAGTAGAAATAGTTATGTGTTTTGACCATCTTCAGCATTATTACATGTCATTTAAAAAAAAACAAAACAAAAAACATGGAGAAGCAAGCCTGCAGTCTTGGGTATTTGCAATTGGTCACTGATAAATTGAGTGTTATCATGAAGTCATTGAGGACTTTTGGTAGACTCCCTTGCTGATTTTTTTTTCTGGTATAATTATTATTGACTGAATTGGATAATATTTGTTCTTCTATTATCTGGAACAATTTATGAAAGAATAGGTGTATTTCTTTTGTACATATTTGGAACTTACTGGTAGACTTCTCAGCCTGGATATTTCCATTTGGGAAGTATTTTTTTTAATTTATTACATTTATTGGAGTGACATTGGTTAATAAGATTAAATAGGTTTCAAGTGTATATTCTATAATATAATACATAATCTATACATTGCATTGTGTGTTCACCACCCAAAGTCAAATCTCCTTCCATCACCATATATTTGACTCACTTTACCCTCTCAATGTATTTGTAGATACAGGACTATTCAGATGTGCCATTTCTTCTTGTGCTATTTTTTAAATAATGTTTCTCCAGGAATCTGTTTATTTCATCAAAATTTTCAAATTTATTGGCACAAAGGTGTTGACAATATCCTAGTCTTTTAATATGCATAGGATTGTTGTAATGTCCTCTTTTTTTATTTCTGACATTGGTAACGTATATCTTGTGCCTCTTTTACTTTATCAACCTTGCCATGGCTTTATCTCTTTTTTATTACTTTTATTTTCTTGAGGTTTAATTTTTTTTTTAAGATTTTTTTTTTTATTGGGGAATTGGGGGAATGGGGACAGTGTTGGGGAATTGGGGGAAGGGGAACAGACAAGTTGCTGTTGTTTCATTCTTCAGTCTAGTTGTGGAGGACGTTGCTTCACTGGCCAAAGTTGGCACCATCATTGTGCTCTTCCCGGGTGAGACAGTCGCCAGCTGCTGGACGGCCGCTCACTGCGGCTGCTGGCCGCTCACACTTGCTGCTGGCTACGTACAGTAGCCCATGGCAACCCACTGCCACAGGGGCTGCAGCCTTCGCCGTCGCCTGCGACTCACAGCAGCCCAGCTCTTGGTTGAGCTGTTGTTCAGCAACTTAGCTGTGGAGGGCAGTGTCACTGGCCCTCATATGTGGGATCCAAACCGGGGCCCTCTGGTGTCCCAAGCCAGTTCTTAACCATCGCGCCACTCGGCCGGCCCTCTTTAGATTTAATTTGATGTTCTCTTTTCCACTTTTTAATATGGATACTTAAATAATTGATTTTAGTATTTCTTTGGCTATCACCATAAATGCCTTTGTATATATTTTATAATATATAAAATATAATATATATACCCATATATTTTACATTCATATATTATATACAATAGAAAATATATATTTTGATTATGTATATATTAGATCAATTTATATATGTTATGTATTTATAATTATATAAATGCATATATTAACAAAGAAAAGACAAATCAATTATCTAAGTATCCATACAAAAGGATTATATGCAAGTTTTAAAAATATCTAATGTATTAAAATGTGTTGTGGCCAGGGGACCTTTTATCTCCATTTGCGTTGCCTTGAGTCAAGTTGCAGTTTTGGTCCAGCTTTATCATTTTCTGATCCACCCTGTCTCCAAGAGTTAGTCCTCCAGCGATGGGGTGTTTACTAGGGTCCTCAAATCCTTGGTGGGTTTTGAACAACAAAATTTATTTTCTAAGCCCTGTAAAACTGCTGAAAAACTCTGAGTACCTCAGCTTAGGCCCTGAGGAGAAAAATCACAGAGGTTGCACTCACTTCTTTACCCCGTCCGAGTCCTCCAGGATCTTAGCCTCTCAGTTCGAGGCTGCCTTGGAGACCCTGAACTCCAATTTTTGCCTGTCCATTACTGTGAGACTGATAGAGATTCTGCTGACTTTTTTGCCTCTTGGCCCAAATCTCACCAGGTTTTCAACCTTCTACCCAATGCTAAGTATGAGCAATTGCCTCAGGTGAAAAACAAATCAAAGAAGTAGGCTTATCTCTCCCAGGTTCCTTCAGCATCTTGGCCCCTCACTTTCAGATTGTCTCAGCAACTTTGTGTTTTATCTGACTTTCTTAATTGTTTTTAGTAAGGGTATCCTTGTATTGCCATGTGCTCAGCATGCAGGAGTAGGAAACCTGACATGATGAACAAAATTTTTCACCCAGTTGTTCTGAATGGTATTTGCTGTGTTAAAATCTCTTTTTTTAAGGTAATATGATCCACTATATATATATATATATATATATATATATATATATATATATATATATATATATATAATTAGTTTCAGGTGTACAGAACAATGCAATAGTTATCCTTTTCACCCCTCAAAAGAAACAACCCACCTCCCCCATCTACTGCCCTCCTAAATGAGAAATGTAAACAGAAATAGTCTCAGAGACACAGAGGAAAAACTGAGGGTTGCTAGTTGGGAGGGGGTGGGGATAAAGGAGAAGGGGAAGGGATGAGACAATATAAATTAAAATCTCATTTAATCAACAAAAGGTGAGTTTATGGTTTTTTAATTATAATTTTGATAAATATTGTGTTAGTAAACATACATTGTCTAAGTGTATAAATAAGAATCTGGAAAACTTATAGATTTAAAAATGTGATATATCCTTACAACTGTAAAATCTCAATCCATGTATATCAAACCATTCTAGTTACAGAACTAATATGATAACTAACTTTTATCAAAAAGCCACATATCGACTTTTTATGTTGTTATTATTAAAATAATAATTTTATTAACAAGCCATATTTCTATTCCAGCATCACTTTTAATAAGCAATATCATATCTCAATCAGTATACATTTGCCCTATTGATATACAAATTACTTATTTATGCTATATTAACATGACAAAATAGGAATAATGTAAGGAAATAATCACTTTGATCCATGATTTTTAGTATAATAATCCGTTAAATCTACTTCACCTATGTAAATGCAGTATTTATTGCAGGCTCATTGAAAAGTGATAATGAAAAAAAACAATCAAATTTTCAAACCAATTATATCTGAGCCCGGAATTTGGAGGTAAGTCTCTGGTGGGAAATATATTAAAACGCCATATCTTAATTCAACCAGTAGCAAAGTCCTACTGCCTTTGTTTGAAAATTATTGATTGAAGCTGATTGATGGACTTCACGGATGGAAAGAGAAAGAGATTATGGGAACTGGATAGATCAACTCATGAAGCTAGGCTCATTTATTAGGAAGGTGTAAGTAAAATTGTAATATTTATATATGCTGCTTGGATTGCTTCAATATGTTTTTAAATTTTTTTTTCTGAACTTTCCACTTATACTACACTGGAAAATACATATGTTGAAATATTACCTAAATGTATAGAAAATAGAGGGGTGAGGGGTAATTGTGCATTCAGTTGTCCCTTTAAGCCAGTTAAATACCACCACATGGAGATGACTCTGTGCTCATGCGTGCTTGCATTATATGTTCATTCATCAACACACATCTCATTTTGCCATTTCATTTGACACCATTGGGCAAAATGCAAGCAATTTGACAATTAATATAGCTGTCAGGGCATTTCAAACAGAGACAACATATCATTATTACTATTTATGCACCAAATCGACAAATACCGATACATTGTGGAGCATCTGCTATGTACAGAACACCTTGCAGAAACTCGGGACAAAAAGAAGAAACTTAAAGCCTGCTGTGTCCTCTACAGACATATATATTCTTCTATACTCACATCAAAACCTCTTCTTGCCTCTTACGGAAATTAGAATGTAAAATGCAGATTTAAATCTTTGATTTTACATATTCTTCCTCCCCAACATATCGTGTCAGTTTCTATTGCCAAGAAGAAGCAGAGAACTGAGGCCCTTAACTTCAATTTTGTCTAAATCACAGGGTTTCTTTCTTTTGCCTCATTTGTGCATTGAATGGGATGTTTAATGTTTAGAGAAATGGCAGGGATTATTTTCTCATCCAAATAGGTAAAAGAAGTTTCATAAGATGCTTTCACTTTGTAAACAGGTATGTATGTGACACAGCTCATGGAGCATTTCCTGGTTCACTCCACTCCTGTGACTGCTGCTCGATTTATTTATTTAGTTATTTAGTTAGTTATTTGTTTCAGGTGTACGAAACAATGTAATAGACATTTGCACCCCTCACAAAGTGAGAACTCCCCTCCCCCAATCTATTACCTCTCTGATATCGTATATAGCTGTTACAATTCCATTGACTTTATCCCCTATGCTGTACTCCACATCCTGTGACTATATATGTATATATATAAATTATATATAGATAGATATATAAAAATTATGGTTGACATTCAATATTATTCTACTTCAGCTTCAGGTGGACAGCTCAGTGGTCAGGCATCTACACCGTCCATGAAGTGGTCTCCCTAATAAGACATGTGCCTATCTGACCCCCTACAAAACCTTTACAACATTATTTATTATGTTCCCCAGACTGTATTTTATATTCCCATAGCTATATTGTGACTACTACTTTGTACTTTCTAATCCCTTTAACTTACCCTCCATCATGTGGGGGGAAAACAGCCTCCTGTTTACAAAGCTACTTCAGCTATTGCAAAATTGCGCTCTGACTGAGTGATGTAGGCAAAAAAAGGAGAAATGCCAAGAATGAGTAAACTGGGTAGTAAGAAGGTGAGTCTTTCCCCTTCTCATGCATCTGATAGCATCTCTGTTACCAGCAGATCCTTGCCCCCCTCAGCATAGAAATCGAGAGAGGGATGAAACAGTTTGCAGTGAGAAAGGTTTATTAAAGCGAAAGCTTGATGCACCAAGGGAGCACACTTGGAAAGAGAATGATAGATGTGGCACAGCATTTTTATGTGCCCCCAGGGTTAGGGACTGGGTTACCTTTGATTGAGGGGAGGAATATTCATGAGTTTTCCTGGAATGGAGAGGGGAGCTCTGAGAATTAAGTTGCCACCCTCTTTTTAGTTGTATACGGGCCATTCCAGATCTGCCAGGGTGATGGTGGGTGTGTTATTTACTATGATAATGAGGACAGGACAGGTCACCCAGAGGACACTTCCTCTAACTGGTGTGCAGACCTGCTCTTTGGGATCCTTTCCTAAATCTGATTACATCTCTTGCATTTACCGCTCCAGCTGTTCTTGTTTCTTATTGCTGGGAAGGTATGACTCAAGGTTGCTTACTCAGCGCCAGATTTTGGCTTCGTGGCTACTGACCATGTAACTTCAGGATGTGCCTTAGGACAAACCACTGGAAAGGTGGGGGGAAATAAATGTGGTAACCAGCTTTTCTTTCTAATGCCTACACAAGTATTAAGAGTGTCCTATAAAGCCATCTTCCATCTTTATTGTCCTCTCATTACCCACCCTCAAATGATGCCCAGAATCTTTGGACACACCTACGAGAGGGAGACTCTGGCCAGGTAGACATAGACTACAGGTGGAAGGATTTAACTGATAGCAGTGCTATTGATTGTGTTGATGTGGAAGACAAGACAACTGCCAAGGAAATTAGCTAAGTAAAGGCCAAAGGAATGCCGATGTTGGAGGCAGTCAGAGAGTCTGCTAGGACACTTTTGGCAAGTAAAAGTTGCATGAGATTAGATTTTTTTCTTTATTAACTTGGGTTCTTGGTGGAAGACCAACAAATGAATAAAAGTGTGAGGAGCACAGAGGCCGAGCTAGTTCGTGGAGTTTCCATGGTAAATGCAATATGCAACATATTTTAAGTTCAAGTATTTAACAATCATTTTATTTAATAAGCACTTGAATAGAGCTTAGCTGGTGCCATGCTCTGTTCTAAACATTCTACCAATATTAACTAATAACATCTCTTGGAGGCCAGTTCTATTATTGCCCCTATTTATAGGGAGGAAGCTGATGAATCAAGAAGTTAACTAGCTTCCCCAAAGTGCATGGCCAGAAATTTGCAAAGCCAGGATTTGAATTGAACAGACTGTTGCTAGCCAATATGTGCTCTGAATCACTCTACTGTGTGTCAAGAAGGACCACTTCACCAAAAGTTAGGGGAAAGACCTTGAGTTCAAGCAGAACAGAGACAATTTCTCCAGGACTAACCATTCTGGGAGCATTAGTTTAGCTTTGGATTTGGGAGTGGAAAAAGACTGGAATCATCAGAGTTAGCTGGAGAGGGTGAAACCAGGTGTGCCTGAAAAGGCAGCCCGCTAAAGGAGCAATATGAAATTGAATACCTATCCCTTACATAATTTGCGCAGACCTTGTGTCTCTGGCATTTTGACTTTGGGCTGAGAGTAACTCTTTGTGAGAGAAGAAATGCAAGACAAGTGGAATCAAAGAGTAAAAATGCTTCATACCAAAAACGTGCAACCTGGGAATGAAACACCCCTTGCTGATGTAGGAGACGGGCAGTGAGCTAGGAGCTAGTGAAAGGCATCAAGACACCGCTCAGGGTCCCTACGTGGCAAGGTTCTCTGAGGCACGTTTATCAGCTGACATCCCCCCAGATCTTTTTTCCTTATGAATGCTTCCCTAACGCCTCACCCATTCAAATGACTCTTCCAGTTACTATGGCTTCTCCCAGGTCAGCCACCACGCAAACACTTGTACAATCACTGAAGACCTTCTCTTCCACCCACACAGATGAACTTGGCCTCTATGCTACTACCTCTACTTTTTAGACAAAGGTGTGGACATGTAAAAGTACCTTTTCTGATTTTTTTACCTTAGGAAGACAGGGATTAAATGAAACCCACCAACTATAAAAGAACAAATATATGACACTTATGAGAATAAATAATTACAACAAAATAACAATGCCATTTATATTATCATTATTATTAGTGTTATTATTATTTAATAGATAACTTTATGAATACTTACTAAAAAGTGTCACTTTACAATAACCCTGGTTGATAGGCACACTTCCCATATTTCAGATACAGAAACTAAACTTAAAAAGTTTAAATAACTTCTCAGGGATGGGATGTGGATAAACCAGAATTTAAAAGCTCAGATATAACTTATTCTAAAGTCTTTGCTCTCAACCACTAGGGTATATTAGGTCAGATATGAATTTAATCTAAATTTAATCATAAGAATATATGCCTAGGAGACTTTTGTTGTTGAATCATTTATTATTCCTATTTATATAAACCTAGTTACCACTGCTAAAATGATGATGAGGTTCAAATTAGACACTTTGTATAAAAATGCCTTATAAACTATAAAGTATAAATAATGAGAAAATACTATGACAATTGATTGATAACAGCTATGGATAGATGGTGGAAGTCCACAGACCTATGCCTCACATGTACATATGTCACCATTAAGTTACAGCTTGCCTGAGTGAAATGGCAAGTCGTTCATAACCAGTCAGTTAATACACTGTGAATCTATGTGCAATCCATACACCATAAGTACTACTGTGGAGAAAACAGACAAACAACAAATAACACTTTTAATGGAGTGTAGAATAAATAGCCAATGAACTGGGGGAAAATAAGAGAGTGCAAACATACAAAAAGGGTTTCCTAACCAACTCGTTTAATGAACTGTTCAAACTTTTATAAAGAAATTGGCAACTGATTTAACTAATTCATAAGAAACATTTTGAGAAATTTAAAATTATCTGATTTAATAAACAAAAAACTCTCAGATCTCATAGTTTTCTTGCCACCAATTGATATTAATTGACTTTGAACAAACCGATTGATCACTGTACAGTTGTCCTTTCCTCCAATTTAGAAAATTTTTTGGATGATTCGATTTCGATTCAAAATTTGTGTACTCCATGCTTTTTGTTTGTTTGTTTGTTTGTTTGTTTGTTTAGATTTCAAGATTCAAAATCCTATCACTCAAAGGAACGTATATAATTCACTGGGAACTCTAATAAAAATGAATTTTTATTCATACCTTTAATTTTCTGGAGCAGAACTTAAAAGTTTCTAGTCAGCACTTTTCAGAGACCTTGTACCAAAGGCTATTTACCCACGTCCAGCCCAACTCCTTGCTCATGAACACAAATAAACTTGACTTCCTTGACTAAAGGCTGAGAGGTATGAGAGGTAGACCTCAGAAATATGCAACAGCAAATAATCATGAATGTTTGCTTCTGTTAGATTGCCGAACTGCACCAAATCTAGTTAAAGCTCTTGCTTTGCTACTAACAGCCATTTCAAGGCCATTTTCCTTCTATCTCCCCTTTTTTTGGGTGGTGTAAAATGCCTTTCAAAACAGAAATTAGTTTTGAAATTGTTTTCTGTCAAATTCAGTAAATCCAACAAATTTTGACTGATGCCTGCTAAGGACAAACGGTAAGAGCAGCATGTGAATCCGAAGATTTTCAAAAAGGGATTTTGCAACTAGCATGTGGTCCTGTTTTCTTCCAGCAGGTAGTAAAAAGAGAAACATCTAACAGTGGGGTTCATATCTTACCAAATATCAAGCAGACCAAAATTACTTGTTAGAGTCTCGGCTTCCCTTTAAGTCTGGGGAAGATCGTGTAAGTTTCCCTCCTGGGCATGGAAGAGAAAATGCTTCTTCTTCCCAGGGAGACACGAAAGCTTGGTGACTGCAGTTTTGCCCAGGGCTCACTGTGAGGCAGGCAGGTGGCCAGTCACGTAAGGCTCACTGCGCATGTGCAGTGTGCTGCAGAAGACGCATACAGGGAATAGGCAGACAAGGACAGGCCCGGAAGCTGCATGGGGAACTTGATTCCTTGTAATTCTAAACTGTGTTTCTTTGATTCTTAAAATCCCCTTCTAGAAATGTGGTGATTCATTGCCTTTGACCAGCGTTTGTGAGTTGGTACACTGTGAAACTGCTTGACTCATGGAGGGGCAAAGGAATAAGTGCCATTAGGGTTTTAATTAAATTTTGAAAAATATTCAACCATATCCTGCTTCTTCCTTCCATCAGGGATCCTACAGTTATTAAATTAGGCTGGTGGTGTCTACTTTCAGAATCATGAATTTTTACCAGCAGATAATTTCTCTTTTCTATTGTTGAATATTTTCTTGGTGAATTTTACGGCTATCATCTTTGGCAGAGCTAATCTGGTTTTCTTCAGCCACAGTTCTGCTCGTTAATCCATTTATGGATTTTTACATAAATTCTCCTTGGATGGTGAGTTTATTACCATGGAAGTTTTCTTTCAAGCCACTAGGTGCAGTTTATTCCTCTTTTTTTCTGTCCATAGTATATGTTTGTGCCACTCCTGCATGCTAGCCTTTTGAAAATTTACTTCAGAGCCTGGCTGGGATGGTGTTAGTTAGATGAACATACTCATACAACGGACATACTACAGAAAATTTGTATTTTTAAGTTGATTTACTTACCTTTTTTAAAAAAATATTTTTCTTACTTGGATAGAAACTTATCTACACCTTATATATCTCTTTTACTATAGCTAGTACACTTCCAAGAACAGTGAGGTACACACACACACGCACACGCACACACACATATGCACATACATAAGCAAAATGAAACATGTGATATCAGTTTTGAACTCTACTAAATATATAAAGAAGAATTAACATCAATCTTTCTCAAATTCTACCCAAAATACATAAGAGGTAGAAATACTTCTTAATTCATTCTGAGGCCAGCATTATGTTGGTAACAAAGCCAGACATCATAAGAAAAGGACTACAGACCAATATCCCTTATGAAAAGAAATGCAAAAGCCTTCAACAAAATACTAGCAAACTGATTTCAATAGCATATTAAAAGGATTATAACACATGATCAAGTGGGATTTATCCCAGGAGTGCATGGGTGGTTCAATGCACCAACATCAATCAATATAATGCACCAATTAATACAATGGAGGCAACCCTATCACCAAAAAAACAAAAACCAAAACCAAACAAAAAACCCACCAAAAGCTCAAACAAACCTCATGATCATCTCAATTAATGCAGAAAGAGCATCTGACAAAATCCAACACCATTTCATGATAGAAAATACTTAAAAAACTAGGAATAGAATGAAACTTCCTAAATATGATAAAGGGCATTTATGAAAAACCTACAGCTGATATCATACTTAATAATGAAAGAGTGAAAAATTTCCCCATAAGATCAGGAACAAGACACAGATATCTGCTCTAGCCACTTCTATTGGACATTACACTGGAAGTTATAGCCAGAGCAATTAGACAAAAGAAAGACATAGCCAATCAGATTTGAAAGGAAGAAATGAAAGTAACTCTGTACACTGATGGCATAACCTTATATGTAGAAAATCTTAAGAAATCCCCACCCCTCAAAAAAACCAAAACAAAACAGAAAACTATTAGAGCTAATCAATCAATTCATGAGTTGCAATATACAAGATTTATATACAAAAATTGGTTGTATTTCTATAAACTAGCAATGAACAATCCAAAATTAAAATTATGAAAACAATTTCATTTACATTTGTAACAAGAAGTATACAACACTCAGGAGTAAATTTAACCAAAAATGTGCAAATTTTGCACCCTGAAAACTATAAAACATTACTGAAAAAAAAATAAAAAACCTAAATAAATAGAAACACACCCTATGTTAATGAATTGGAACAGTTACTATTGCTAAGATGGCAATACTCCCCAAATTGGACTATATATTCAATACAATATCTATCAAAATTCCTTAATTTTTAAATACAGAACTAGACAGGCTGATGGTGTAATTTGTGTGGAATTTCAAGGAGCTCCACATAGCCCAAACAATCCTGAAACAGAACAAAGTTGGAAGACTCATCCTTCACAATTTCAAAACTCATTGCAAAGCCATAGTAATCAAATCAGTGTGTTACTGACATAAGGATGCAAGGTTGGACAATTAAGTTCGCAAACTTGTTGCGATAGTGTTGCTAACCTTTTTGATATCAGGAGATTATTCATTATGAATGTATACCAACTAGAAAAACAGTTAACCAAGTTTACTCTTTGGAAGTGCTGGAAAGGCTGTGTGAAAAAGTTAGATGAAAACAGGCTGAACTTTTTACCAATTAATGGCTCTTGTATCACGACAATGCACCAGCTCACATGGCACCATCTGTGAGGGAGATTTTAGCCAATAAGCAAATAACTAACTGTATTGGAACACTCTCCTTACTCACCTGACCTTCTTTCTTTACCCAAAGATAAAGGAAATATTGAAAGGAATACATTTTGATGACATTCAGGATATCAAGGGTAATATGACGACAGCTCTGATGTCCATTCCAGAAAAAGAATTCCAAAATTGCTTTGAAAGGTGGACTAGGCGCTGGTGTCAGTGCATAGCTTCCCAAGGGGAGTGCTTCAAAGGTGACTGTAGCAAAATTTAGCAATGAGGTACGTAGCACTTTTTCTAGGATGAGTTTGCAAACTTAATTGTCTGACCTCGTAGAGATAAATGAAATAGAATTGAGAGTCCAGAAGTAAACTCATGTATCTATGGCCATCTGATTTTAGACTCAGTGGCCAAGACCACTCATTGGGAAAAAGTATCATTTCAACAAATGGTGCTGAGACAACTGGATATCCACATGCTGAAGAATTAATTTGGACCCTTATCTCACACCTTATACAAAAACTAACTCTAAATATATCTATGACTTAAATATAAGAGCTAAAAATAGGGGTGGCTGGGTGGCTCAGTTGGTTAGGGTGCGAGCTCTGAGCAACAGGGTTGCTGGTTCGACTCCCACATAGGCCAGTAAGCTGCACCCTCCACAACTAGATCGAAGACAACGACTTGAGTTGAGCTGCAGCTGAGCCACTGGTGGGTGTCCGGGTGGCTCAGTTGGTTAGAGCCTGTGATCTTAACAACAAGGTTGCTGGTTCTACTCTCACATGAGATGGTGGGCTGCACCCTCTGCAACTAGATTGAAAATGGCAACTGGACTTGTGCTGAGCTGCTCCCTCCACAACTAAGATTGAAGGACAACAACTTGATTTGGAGCTGATGGGTCCTGGAAAAAACACACTGTTTCCCAATAAAGTTAAAAAAACAAATAAACAAAAAATATAGGTGTACATTATCATGACATTGTAATTGACATTGGCTTCTTAGGACATCAAAATCACAAGCAACAAAATTAAAGCATGTAAAGTGTAAAATGGACTTCATCAAAATTAAACACTTTTGTGCATTAAATGACATTTTCAAGCAAGTGAAAAGGCAACCAACAGGATGGAAGAAATATTGCAAATCATATATCTAGTGAGAGTTTATAATCCAGAATATACAACTCAACAAGACAATTTTAAATGGGCAAAAATCTTGAATAGAAACTTCTTCAAACAACATACAAATAGCCAATAAACACTTGAAAAGATGCTCAACGTCATTAGTCATTAAGTAAATGCAAATCAAAATCATAATCACATACCATGTTATACCCACAAGGATGGCTATAATAATAATTTTTTAAAAACATGAAAATAGCAAGTATTATCAATGTATGGAGAAACTGGAACCCTTATAAATTGTTGGTGGGAATTTAAAACGGTTCAGCTGCTGTGGGAAAAAGTTTGATGGTTCCTCAAAAAGTTGAACAGAATTAGCATGTGACCTAGGTATTCCACTCCAAGGTATATATCCAAGAGAACTGAAAGCATATATTTAAATGAAAATATACACACAAATGTTCATAGAAGCATTATTTGCAATAGACAAAAAGTGGAAAACAATATCCAACATCTCTTGAATAAATAAACAAAACATGGCATATCCATACAATGAAATATTACTCAGCCATAAGAAGGAACGCGGTACTGACACATGCTACAAAATAGATAAACCTTGAAAATATTATGCTAAGTGAAAGTAGCTAGACACAAAACTTGCTTTTTTATATGATTCCACTTATATGAAGTGTCCCAAATAGACAAATCTATAGAAATAAAAAAGTCAATTAGTGGAACAGTCACAAGGAAGAGGGGAAATGCAGAATGACTGGTTAATGGGTCTGGGTTTCCTTTAGGGCAGTGGTTCTCAACCTGTGGGTCGCGACCTCTTTAGGGGTTGAACGACCCTTTCAGAGGGGTCGCCGGGTACTCGTATGTGGGCATATCTGCATGTGGGCCTGGAGACGGATAGAGGAGCGGTGTCTCAGTTCCTAAGACCATCGAAAATATGTGTTTTCCGATGGTCTTCGGCGACCCCTGTGATAGGTTGAGAACCGCTGCTTTAGGGTGATGAAACTGTTGCTGAAGAAAACCAGATTAGCTCTGCCAAAGATGATAGCCATAAAATTCACCAAGAAAATATTCAACAATAGAAAAGAGAAATTATCTGCTGGTAATAATTCATGATTCTGAAAGTAGTGGTGGTTGTGCAACATTGTGAATGTACTAAAAGCCACTGAATTGTGCACTTTAAAAAGGTTAAAATGGTGAATTTCACAGTATGTGATTGTCCCTCAACTTAAAAAGAATTATAAAAAGGTACCATTCTCAGGTCGTTCACCATCTAGTTGAGAAGGAGACAGAACAAACATACATAAAAAATCATGCAGAGGCAGTGTTCACTTCTGGCAATGTGAAACCACAACATGGCTGTGCAAGCAGGAGCTGTGCAAGGAGACCTTTTCATCTTCATTTTTTTTCTTTTTCAGTTATATTGGGGTATAATTCACAAATAGAAATTGTGTAAATTTAAGATGTACATTGTGATGATTTGATGTGCATACACATTTTTTTTTCTTTTATGCGGTCTCCCTAGCAAGACATGTGACCACCTGACACCCCACAAAATATTCACAGCACCATCAGTTACATACACATTTTGGAATGATCATCACTATCAAGCTAGTTAACATCAAGCCTATCAGCTTGTATAGTAATTTATCAGCTTATATAGTTACTTTTTGGTGTAGGGAGAACACAGGATTTATTCTCTTAGCAAATTTCAAGCATGCAATACAGTATTGTTAACTGCAGTCACCATGGTATACATTATATTTCTAGAACTTATTTATCTTGAATAACTAAAACTTTGTACTCTGACCAACATCTCCCCACTCCCCCCTTCTTCTAGCTCCTGGGAATCATCATTTCCTTTGGATATAATCCAAGGAGTGAGATTTCTAGATCATACAGCAGTTCAAATTTTAACATTTTGAGGAACTTCCATACTATTTTCCATAGTGGCTACACCAATTTACATTCCCAAAACAGGCTACAAAAGGGTTTCCTCTTTTCCCCCAACACTTATCTTTTGTCTTTTTGATAATAGCCATTCTAACAGGGGTGTGGTGATTTCTCATTGTGGTTTGGTTTGCACTTCCCTGATGATTAGTGACGTCAAACATCTTTCATGTACCTGTTGACCATTTGTATATCTAGTTTTGAGAAATGTCTATTTGGATCCTTAGTTCGTGTTTTAATTGTTATTTCTTTTCTTTTCCTGAGTTGAGTGCCCTGTGTATTTTGGATATTAAAACCTTATGAAATACATAGTTTACAAATATTCTCTCTCAATCTGTAGGTTGCATTTTGACTGTTGATTGTTTCTTATGCGGTACATGTAAAGAGATTTTAATAATCAATGGGAAAAATTTATATTGTTCCATAGCATTAAAACATTTTGTGAAAACATTAAGAGCTCTTATACTGTATAAAGAATTTTAAAATTAGTAAAACTAATTTTATTACTGTGTAATTGAAAACATTAAAACTATTGTGGGGCCGGCCAAGTGGCTCAGTTGGTTAAGAGCTCGCTCAAGAGTGCGAGCTCTGAGCAATAGTGGTTCGATGCCCGGCCTGAGCTGAGCAGCCGCTGAGCTGCCAACAGGTGGCAGGATGGCTCAGCTAAAAAAGAAAAAAAATTATTGTGAATTAATGTGTTTTATTTCTTTATGAAAAAAGTATGAAGGATAATTGGGGCAGTGTTTGCTTTATTCTCTTAGCACAATGTCTGCTGTGGCGCATCCATCTTTTCTGCTCCTTGGCACATGTTCATGCTGTTTTCTAAGTTTGGATCAGCTTCTCATATTTTAGCTTTTACATTTTCAGTGTCTTGAAGTATCTGTGAAGTCTTATTGTTTTGTTTTGTTTTTGCCACCTTTTTCATCTTTTCATCACACTACTTTCTTCATTTGTATCAGTAAGTTTACCTTCAGTAAATTTCTCTGGCTGCATATATAGAATCTCTTGAAAAATAGCAGTACCAGTGTTCCCAGGGTCACTTATTTTACTTATTGACTCTATTTACACCCGATTCTACTTTCACTTCCAGTGCTGCCACTTTTCATTTCTTTGTATATTTTCATCTTTGTCGACCAGTTCCCTCTTTTGGTTATCCGTTTCGGTAAAATGTCACTTGGTTTTATCACTGAGAGAAAAGGAGTCAACACAGCTACATGTTTTGCTGTCTTTTTATGACCTGATGAAGGTGCACAGTGGCCAACTCACCAACAGGCTCTGAAGCAAATGACAGGGTTGGTACATCTGTTATTTACATATTGATTTACGAACTAGAGAGTTAGCAGCAAAGTTTTACTTTATGTAATTACTCACAGTTAATATGCCATGGTAACTGAAATTGGAACCATGTTGTTGGGGGAAATTGGTGTTATTTAACTAGACCATGATAATTGTAATTTGTGCATTTTGGAGCTGTGCAAAGCGAGGACTAAATATAGTATAATTGGGCAGTACTGAGTACCATTGCAATAAAATCATAGACCTTGGATTGATGATGAGTTGGATTTGTTTAAAGATTAAGGTATTCCTTTAGGCTAACAATCTGAACATGGGCATGGAGGAGGGAAAAAGAGTGGTATAAGTGGGTCAGTAAGCAGGTTTATCTGAATATACCAAAGGAGGTACAGTTTAATCAATGGATAGACAGGAAGGGTTCTGACTGTGGCAGCCTTGAAATTTAGGCAATTGTAAACTGAAAAAAAAATCCACTGAAATGAAAATTTATGATTACTAGTGACAGAAGACCTGAGATTTTATGTGCACTTTGTTACTCATTCTATTTCTAATATTTGGCAAGTCATGGGCATCAGTTTCCTCATTTGCAAAATGAGGATAATCATACTTAGTCCAAATGGCTTGAGGGTAAATGTTCTTGGAGGCAGGGGTAAGAAAACCACATGTGACTGTGTTCATTCTTCAAACAACATTTGCTGGGTACCTGCTTTGAGTCAGGAACTGGGCTAAACATTTCCATCACAGATGATAGGACATTGTCCCCTTCTTGAGGGTTGGGAGATGGAAGGAGGAAATAGACACGTAAACACAAAAATTAATGACTGATTTGATAGATGCTGTAAAGAAGTAGTAGTGAACAGAAAGCATTCATGGTAAAATATCACAGCATTTTAGGAAGAATTTATGGCAATTCTTTGAAGAATGAATTGAATAGGATGGATCTCTAATTTTAGTAAAGAGTTTACAGCTCTTGTTTATTGATCCCAGGTCTAGGATCAAACTATTGGAGTGAGGCACTGAAGTGGACTGGAGGGAATATTTAAAGTTTAAAAGGCCAAGAATTTAAAAGTCCAGAGTGTTCGATGGATCATCTATACACATAGTAAAGTGCCCAAGAATGATGGCAAGATTAGTACTCATTTATAAAGATATCCTCTACAGAAATAAGTCCTTGATAATTAGGAGGATTGACTTTAATCCATGGTTAGTTATTATAGCCTAGAGATAGATTCTAGGAAACAGCAAGAGTGTTCATTACCTGTAGCACGCTACATCAGTGCTTCTCAAAATTTAATGTGCATCAGGATACCTTAGAATTTTCTAAAAATGTGGGTTCTGTTTCAGTAGTTCTGGAGTGGGACTTGGGATTCTGCATTTCTAATTATCTCTCCGGTTGGCTGCACTTGAGTAGCAAGATGTAGATTTTTCAATGATCACTTCGAGTTGAATAACTTCTCCTCAAATCTCATATCTCATCATAATTTGGAGAGTAGAGGAAAAGCACTTTGTTTCTTATACTACGACACAATGATCACAATTTTGTGAGTAGCATTTCTCCTTAAGGTTGCCATCATAGCAGGTACAGGTTTTATTTTCTAATGTTTACCTAACATACAAGTTATTATTTAAACATTAATTTTATTATGTGTTTAATATTCCATTGGGCATCATATTCACTTAACTATTAAGCTGTTATTGAATATGTATCATATTAGCTTATGCCTACTGGTAAATATGACTGTCTGTGTATATTTTAAGTATTTATGGTATTTTTCACTCTGGGATACATTCCCAGAAATGGGAACTGATAAATGTATGCGCATTATTGTGATTTCCAGTTCTTATTGCCAAATTAGATTAATTGACTAATGCATTTTTCTACCTGAAATAAATAAGGTTATTTATTGGATACTATAATCTTTTAAATGCTTAGTAATTTTATGCGTGACAAGTTATAACCTGTTTTATTTTAATTTGCCTATGATTCTTTGATTAATAAGGAGGGTAGGCAGTTTTTCACCAGCACATGTTGTTGCAAGGAATAGCTTTATGAACTATAGAGTCAGATGACTTGAGTTCAAATCCTGCTCTGCCAGTTACTAGTTGGTATAATTAACTTCTCTGTGATTCTCTTCTTGTTTGCAAAATTCAAATATTTATTTCACCTATGTCATATGAATGTTCTGAGTACTCAATCAGGTAACATATGTAAAAATTGTAGAATAGTCCTTAGAATATATAGACAGTAAATGGTTATTATTATTCTTATATTTTCAGTTGTGAATGGTCTATTTGTGCTCTTTGCTGTATGCATTTGTTACTGGAAATATGAATACTAATTAATAATAAAAAGTAAAGGATGGAAGCAGTTATTTATATTTGATTCAATACTGTAGCTACTAGTCACATGTGACACTTTAATTAAATAAAATAATATAAATATATTAATTAAATTTAAAAAATTCAGTTCTTCAGCCATGCTAACCATGTCAAATGGCAGTAACCACATATGTCTAGTGGTTATTATGTTGGACCATGCATATTTAGAGAAATTTTCCTATCACAGAATGTTCTATGAACAGTGATGATCTAGATAATTCAAATTATTGAGATTAAAGTGTCTTTTGAAACTTAAATTACCTAATCATTTACCTTAAATCCTCACTTCACTTTGCTACTATAGTTTCTTGTACATTTATAGTTCTGTTGAGATTTTTAGATGTATTTCTTTGATTTCTTAAAGTAGCTCTGGTAATTACATAACAAGGTCACCCACAAAGGTATCAGGAATGGGAATTTATGCTATTTTGGGATGAGAAGAATCAAGGGAAACTGGAGGACTGGAAAAAATGTTTTATAATTTTTGTAGGAATTGTAGTGGAAGGAAAATAATACACCAGATTACTTTCACTGTTTTTTTCAATAATAAGCCAGATATAAGAATCTTAGTTCTTAATTATTTAATGTTTAAATTATTCTGTTCCTCTGTTAATTTGTGTACTATTTATAATTATCCAATAACGGTATCTTACACACAGTTAAACCATAACCAACTTTATTGAGCAGCAATTAAATTGATATTCATAGTTGTAATCCAACAAGTTACTAATATCTTATTCTATTTTTTATAACAACTTGCTGAAGCACTTGAGGTAATAGATTAAAAAAAAGTAAAACATAATAAATTGAGTAAAATTAACTTCAAAAATAATACAAATGCTTCTGCAGGTCTACCCAAAGGAGTAGATCGTAGGTAGATGGTAGAGCATAAATGTGGGGAATTGGTTCTAAAAACTGTAGGCAATTATGAGTTACCCTTTCATTATCATTTAATATTTGTAAACAGATGGATGACTTGATTTCAACTGAATTTTAAGAAGACAGATTTAAAGATAGTGTATTAGGTAAAAAACTGCAAAGAAATTAAACACCAGGTGATTGCAATAAGTGCAGTGAAAGTTGATGAAAATTGCAGTAGAATTGGGCAAGGTTGTGGAGATGTGAGAGATGTTTAGGAGATAAAATTCACAATACTTGGCTACTGATTGCATATATAGGAGTTTGGCAAAAATTTGGAACTAAACATGTTACTGAACTTTAGAACCTGGGAAAATAGTCTCTCAACAGGTATAGAAAGGTTAGAAAGAGCAATTCGACTTGTGGAAACACTAATATTTAGAACATATTAAGGTATATAGATATCTAAATATAAGTGTCCAGAAGGCAACTGGAAAGTTAAGTATAAAGCTGAGGACAGAAAAGAGAAAGAGAAACATTACAGTCTTTCCAACTGAGATTGCAATAAATTCATAGAAGGGACTATTAAGTTAAGAAGTGATACAAAGAGAGAGAAAGATGGCTTATTAGAGAATTTCATGTAGTTTTTATTATTTAAGGAGAAAGAAGACTGTAGGGAGTTGTTGAAGTGGATGGAGAAAGGGAGTTCATGGAGTTAAGATAAATGATGATAGTTTGGTAGCATGCAAACTAAAAAACCAGAGCTTCTCCAGGATGAGGCAGTACTCAACTGAAAGCTTCAATAGAAGGAGGATTGGGGAAAAGTCATTTTATTTTGTAATTGTGTACTTATCAACCCAATGAAGGGTGTGCTACAGGTGAAAAACCTCAAACATGTGGCTGAGCAGAATGAGTGCTGCTTGGGTTAATGGTTAAGAGGTTGAAATCTGGAAATCTTTTGTAGCCAATAATACCTGAGAGAGAATGCATCTTGGATGGTTTTAATATATGAGAGCCAGTAACTAGCACGAGCAGCAGCCAAAGACTAGGTCCAGGATATCAACAGGTGATCAAGAGCTACAGACAAGGTAGACATTGGAAGATGCCCAACATAAGGAGTGCATAGGCTAACAAATGTTAAAATCTGAGACGTATCATTGCCAGGTGACATAATTGGAAATTCTTTGATCATCCACTTCTCGATAGGAGCTTGTGTTTCTTAAGCACAGTACTGGAAGTGGTGAAGTGGAAATCTGCAATAAGCGAGACTAGACAAGATTGAATTAGCAGGATTGAGTACTTTTGCAAGAAGTTTTTCAGTGAAGAGAAGGGAGAAATATTGGCTTCAAGATGAAGTAAGATCAAGGTAAGACTTTTTTAAAATTTATTAGGTTACAGGAGAGTTGGAAATGATTATAGACAGAGGAAAAGGATTCTGGAAGATAAGGGGGATATAAAGATGAAAGCAAGAAAAAATAAGTTTGGAAAGAGACAACAAAATAACACAAAACAAAACAAACACACAAACAAACAAAACCCCCAGAAAAAAGAAAAACAGCCCAAACCAATTTAATTTTCCAAGCACTGGGCACTATTTTTTCATTTTGTTTCTAAGATGCTGTGGTGTTTATTATAGCGTAGGATCTTATTAATGAGTAGACTCAGTTTATTTTAATAGTATCAACTGGGAACTGGCACATATTCCAGGTGAAATACAGCAAGACATTCATTTTCAGATATCACCACTACTTATAAGAGAGATGCTTTGGGCTGATTTTATAGTGGTGATGGTGGGTTTGCAATGAGCTAGCCACATTTTTTTATTCAATTTTCCTGTAGACCATGGGCATGGGTTTTTTGTACAGTTGCCAAAATCTTTGGTACACTTTATAACCATGAAATAGAACAAAGGGAACTGTCCTAGTTAGAGACTGAGTATGTAAACTGACCTCAGGACCATGGTGTCTTATCCACCAGGCCATTTTTCATTGGGAAGGGGGAAGGTATTACTTTCAGGATCACCCTTTAACCACACTTGAATATGTCAACCAGAACCATCCTTTAGCTAGTACACAAGTCCCAATTTAGCTAATTAATTAAACATTATACACATTTCCAAGAATCATATACTCCAGAGAAAACTTCATAGATCATCCTTCTTGATGTTGGATTTAAACTTAACCACCTGAGAAACGGCTGTCTCCAATTAGGTTGAAATATTTACCTATCCAATTAGAATGCATAGTTCATTTGGCAAGAATGCAAATGCTGAAAAATATTTTCATCAACCAAAATTATCCTGTATTTTCCTTAAATCTGACTTCCCATATACCAGATGTTTCCATTCTGAGTTTGTGAGAGAAAAACTTCTTATTTAGTTTGTTTTTCTGTTGGCACAATTATATGTATCCCAAGAGAATTCTAGTATCAGAAATGACTCCATGAAAAGACAATAGTTGAATACATTTTCTTCAGCAGGTATATAAAATCCATTGAGAAAGGTGATGACCTTGGACACCTTTTAAATTATCTGATAATCTGTAGGAACTCACAAAGGATATAA
Source organism: Hipposideros armiger (assembly GCF_001890085.2). Lineage (NCBI taxonomy): Eukaryota > Metazoa > Chordata > Mammalia > Chiroptera > Hipposideridae > Hipposideros > Hipposideros armiger. The sequence goes on from NW_017731609.1 coordinate 387,127, forward strand.
AAATAAAAGCATGAATGCAGCTGTCTTCTTCTCCTACTCACTTTGATCATTTCTTTTCAGTCAGTTTGAGCTGAAGCTGCTGGTGGGGTTAATTCCTTGACTGTTCTGTCAAATGTTAGGCTCCAGTACACATACTTGTGTATATATGAACAACTGTTTTTTAATAACCTGCCAAGAAGCTATAATCTTCCATTGCTGTCCCCCTGGGATTTAATTAGAATAGCTTTCCACAGCCTGACATGTTTATGGGGCATAGGTAAAGAGACAGTTCATAAAACTGTCAATTTTCTGAGAAATTAAAGAAAAATTGGGCTGCTTAGTGCTTTGGCAATTCTGTGCTGCTGATACTAGTATTGCAAACAATGAAATCAAAGGAAACATAACAAGATACTGATGCATTAGATATGGGCGGGTTAAAAATAATATACAAGGACATTTGTCAATTTGAATGCATAAAGAGGCAAGTGGAGAAAGCAAAATGTAAACCAGAGTAGCCGGACTTTGGAGTGTTTGGGAATAAGGAGGTGAACACTGAGCAACAGTTTATTTGCATCTGGAAGATTTATAATTTTGCTTAACAGACAAGATTAGTAGATGAATTCTTGGGAGACTGTAGAGTCTCCCTAGGGGAATGGTAATGTGACAAGCAGTGCTTTCATTTGGGGATTCTTCATTTAAACTCTCTTTTCCTCCTTTAGACAAAAGTTATTAATCTCACATAGACCCTGTATTGAGATTCAAGTTTGTTGAGACAAATGAATCAATTGTGTCCTTGTCAGGCCTTTTCCTGGACTCTATCTTTAGAACACCTGCTCACTGTCTTTTACTAGGCCCGATCTGTGGTAGCTGCTCAGGATCATGCCACTGAACTTGCTCAGGAATTGCACCTGGCCTGCAGTAGGAAACAGAGCAACGAGACAGTGCCACATCATGCTAAGTATCAGGCACTGCCAAGGAAAGTTCTTAAGATTACTAGGGAGAGCGCTAATATTCAAGACAGGCCTACTTTATTTCAGGGACTGTACTGGGCAATTTTCATGCATTTCTCCATATCATTCTCCCAACTACCCTCTGAAGTATGTATTGTTAATCTCATTGGACACAAGAGAAAAAAGAAATACTAAGCCACCTTTCCATGGTCATTCAGCTAATGAGAGGCAGAACTAAGATCAGGGAATCATTATTTATATTCTTTTCATAGCATCACGTGAAAGTGGTAGAATATGTATAAAAATATGTTGGTTTGGAAGAAGAGGAAGTCCAACATCAAGTGCAGCCAAAACGGCAGTGGCTTGAGTACCAATAAGGACCCTGTATGCTCGAAAATATCCCATCCTGGCAAATCGTTGGCATGAGTCCCCCACGATGGGTGACATCCTGAATGCTATCACTCAGTACAGAGCTGAGTTGGTAAAAGGAGAGCTTGGAACCTGGGTATCACTATGGTGTTCTCACCTTTCTCCTGGAGAGCTCCGTTCCTACCATCTGGAGAGTCCAATTTATGTCCTAGGAGTTTTATTTACCCCTCTATTTATTCATTTATTGATTTAGTGTCATTTTCCAGGCAGTGTGCAAGGGACTTGGGATTCAAAATAAACTAGATGCAACCATATACTCACAGTGGAAGGTCATAGGTTTTGGAGTCAGATGTACTTGGATCCAAGATTCTGACTCTGCTATTTACTAGTTATCTGACCTGGGTTATTACTGGACCTCTATGTCACCCAGTTTCATCTCAGGAAAAATGGGGAAAATACTACTTATTTCAAAGTTGGATAAATGCTACAAAAATATTAGCTCTTATCTTTTTTCTTGCTCCTCAAGACCTCCTAAATTAATAGTAGATGTAGGCACAAGAAGTACAAAAAATAAGAGAATATTAATTAATAAATGATTAACAGAGGTATAAACTGGACCTTATAGGGTAATAATGGATGGATTCCACCTGGGGTGCTGAGAAAGTCTTTCCAAAAGAGATGATATTATGGAGAACAAGGAGAAGGGAGTATACAGGGAATCAAGGGAACATGCATCATCCCATGTTCTTAAAATGCAATGAGGGGGCCGGCTGAGTGGCTCAGTTGGTTAAGAGCTCGCTCAAGAGTGTGAGCTCTGAGCAACTAGCAGTTTGATTCCTGGCTTGAGCTGAGCTGTCGCTGAGTTGCCAACAGGTGTCAGGATGGCTCAGATAAAAAATAATAATAATAATACACACAATGAGGGAGTGTGTGTGCATGCATGCGTGCTCATACACTTGTACAGGTGAGGTAGAAGAAGTGGAAAAATGGAGAAACACCAGATGTTGAAGACAGGTTGAGTCCCAAAGGTTAAGGGTCTTTCACACTAGCACTTATTCTACTGGAATAAAAAGCCACTGAAGGATTTTAATCAATAAAGTTAGAAGCAAAGATTTGTATAGCTTAACTATTGTTTCAGCAGGTATTTCTATATGGTGATAATAGTTTTGCTCCGAGCCATTTATATTATTGGTTGATTCCGTTGACTATGTAAGCAAAACCAAAAAGAAACCAAAACAAAAACACAACACTGTTAATTTCAATTATGAGAAACATAAAACAGTGTTAGCAAAAGATGTAAAACCAATGAGGTGATTTAATGAATCTTCAAGTTACTTCCTGTGATAGAACCGCCCTGATCTGTTGAGACAAGGAATTTGGGGGAACAGAGTTATAGTACGTTATGATCTTGATTTAAAAGAAATTAGAAATTTATACTCAATCAGAGACATCATGGATTGACAAAGTCTATAGCATAGCATTTTCTAGCAACAACAATTTTGCATGACATCACAAATTAAGAAGCCTGCCAACACTGAAATTATATCCAGAGTTAAATGTTTTATAAGTATAGTCTATGTAAAACCATAATTAATGCAATGTTATACTTATAATTTTGTAATGATAATAATTTAGCATGTTGTAGCTTCTTCCATCTAAGGGTCTAAAAATGATTCATAATCATTAACTAATTGAAATTTGTAACAACATCCCAAGGATAAGCTAAATGAGCTATTGAAAACTTAGTGCTTATTATAAAGTAAGTTTAGTCTTCATTTGAGACTACTGGAAAATAAATAATAGATGGGGAAGGGAAAAATAAAATGTATTTAATTGAGAGATTGATCAGAGTATTGGTGTTAACTTATTTGATATGTATCATTTCCAGCAAATATGTCAGAGCACAGTTGTCCTGATTTAAAAGGGTGAGTGATCTCACAGAATACTGATGATATTATAAGTACTAGGTGCTATTAGGAGGTCATCTATCTACACACGGCAAAGAATCAAGTTCTTTTAAATGAAATGTTTTGGCTTCAATAGGTGATACAAAGTCAGGGACAAAGATATCCTTTGTTATGATTCCTGAACAAAGCATAATTTAGTTCTGGATGTACAACTGTAGTATTTGACTATTCCACAAGTGATTCATTTGCACTTCTAAATTCCATTATATGTTATTATTTTATTGTAATACTTGGCCAAAAAGTGAATTAGGGTTGTAATGTTTGTAATTTATTCTGGAATGCAGATAATATAGAAGCATGTGTTCAAAAAATGTTACTCTTCTGAGTTCATTTCAAACAGAAATTTATTTTCCCAGAAAAACTATTTAGCTTGTTAGACTTACTTAAGAAAAAACAGAAATCTGTTAAGAGTTTTAAACTGGTCATACCTTTTAATTTATTTTGAAAAAAAAAATTAGTTCCAAAGCATGGAGTTCTTGCTTATTCTTATGTATGCTTTTGACCCAAAATATTATTACAGGATACTAATGTGTTGCTCATTGCTTTATATTATTTTTAAGCAATTGGTCGTAGAAGATTGATATTGGATGTGACAATAAAATATTTAACAGATCATAACTGTTTAAGAATGGAATTCAGCATAATACAATAAATGAGATTGTCATTATTCTCAGCCATAATACAAATTAGGTAAATGTATTTATAATAATAAAATTGTTAAAATAAACTTAGTATGTAATAAATATACTTTTGGTATACACAATTAATTTTTGTTGTTGCTAGTTTATTTTCTTTCTTAGGGATGAAAGAACAGAATCCACTTTGTATAATTTTCCTCCTTGTTCTTTTTTGTCCATGTATAATCTTTCCATTTCCACAGAGTACTGCATTCATTTTCATTATATACTCTGTTGTTTCCCATCTATATATATATTTTTATCCATTTCCCCAAGGTTTTAAAATCATTATTGCTATTCCTAAGAAAACTATATGAAACCATTAGATACAGATTTTATGTGATTTGTCTTTTATAAACCACAGACCATCAGAGGGAGAATACTTTAGCAGCCCATGACATTATATTTTTATTTCTTACGTCTTTATCATTTTCACAAGTTATTAAACCACTTACTGGTTTTTATACATTCATGAAATAAAAACAACTAATAATGGATCTCTCTGTCTCTGTCTCTGTCTCTTTATCTGTGTGTGTGTGTGTGTGTGTGTGTGTGTGTGTAAATGAAGAATGAACATTTATAGCAGAAATAGAATAAAATAGAAAAGAAAGGATGTCAAGGAGAGATGTGCTATAGGTCACCAAAGTAATACACAGAATTCATTCAGATCAAAGAAAGTTGAAAGTTATTTGAAAGTGTTTAATATGAAGCAGCTTCACTGGGAAGTCTTCTGTAATAATTTATTCCTCTTTTGACTTGCAGAGCACTGAGCTGTCTCCAAAGAATTCAGATCACTGAATGTGGCCACCCTTTTCTGATTTCCTTTTCTTATTCAGTTCAGGAGATGTGATGTGATGTGATGTGTCAATGTATGTATGATCAAAGTGTCAGTCTCTATAAGTACTCCACTCCACTATCCTGGGGTGAAATGCTACAAAACACATTTTTTGGTGGAGCAGAAATAGTGTTACCTCTCCTGCACTTCCCAAGCCTGTGGTAGATGGAAAGCAATGAATTCAGAATTCTCAAGTTGGCCAGGCCATTGTCTCAGTGAGCTTTGCCTCAGGCACCCTGGATACGTCACATGAAAACTATATTTTATTTGTTCTCAGATGTTTGCAGCTAAAGGGCCATGTTTTTGGGCTGAAACCTCTTCCACACAACCAACTTCACTAGCTTCTTCTAAATATATATATGTATATATGTGTGTGTGTGTATATATATATATATATATATATGCATCAAAATTTGCTAGAATTTATTGCAAGGATGTCCTTCTGTTTCATGACTTACCAATGATGTGAAGCCTGGTTTTATCAATTATCCAAGAAAAGTAATAAATTCAAGTCATTATTTAATAGTAAACAAAAATCATTAACAAGTCAATGAAGGAACTCTCAATCACCTAAAGATGATTCGCAAAGAATGCTGTGAGAGCTTCTTCTAGATATTGTGAGAATCATGTGTGCATGTGTGTGTGTGGGGGGGTGCTGCAGTTTACAGTGAATGCAATACCAGAAAGTCTGAAATGCAAAAGGCATGAGTTCTAGTGTCTATCACTGACTTCAGAGAATCATGTGATAGAAGTGCATGAAGAGATTTGCAGATCGTCCAGTCAGCCCCTCCTCTCTTTTCTTCAGGGACAAAGAGGTTAAAGTGTGTTGCTCGAGGCTTTCAAGCTCCCCGTGTTTTCTCTCTTTTCCCAGGGAAAAGATGTGTGCGTATCCCTACACATTCTGCTTCTCTCCCATTTCAGGAAAGTGTGCTTCTACAAGTGTAAGTGCAGGGTTAATCCCCACACTGAGCCCTGGCGCTGTCCTCTCCTTCTTACTCTAGGGTCTTCCTCTAACAATGACTTTTTCTCCTTTACTTAACTTCTCTTACACTTCCCATAAAAGGAAATCAAATTACACTACATTTAAATCTCACATCACTTTGTAATCTTTCCAAAATATTTTAATATCTTATTATGGGAAATTTCATATATATACAAAAGTAGAGTGCTTATTTATGCAACACTTAACTTTAACTCATGGACTCATGGCCAATTTTTTTTCATCTAATGTGTAGAAATCCATTGCTTCCATGTTAGATTATTTAGAAACAAATCTCAGATACCACCACATAAATCTCATTTATCACTAAAATAAGGGACACTTTTATTAAACATAATGATAAATGTCATTATCACACTTTAAAATTAATAATATGCTTCAATAGCCATCAGATATATAGGGTTCAAATTTTCCCAACTATTTCAGATAATTTTTAAAGAGCATTCGAATCAAGATTCAAATTTGAATCAAGATTATACTTTATAATTAGTTAATATCTCTTAAGTCTCTTCCTTCTCTCTCTTTTTCTCTTTAGTTCTGTCTCTATCTCTTTGTCTCTCTCTGTTTCTCTTTCTCTCCTTTCTTTCTGCAATTAATCTGTTGAAATCTGTAACATTAGTTATGTGGAGTTTTCCACAGTCTGAATTTTGCTAATTGTATCCTATGATGTGATTTAGCTGGTTCTGAAACTTATGCTTCCTTACAAATTGGTAGTTGAATGTAGAAGCTTGGTCAGATTCAAGTTTTATAGTTTTTGCAAGAATACTTTTATATAGTGTTCTATACTTCAATTAGGAGGTGATAATGTCTGCTTGTCTCTTGTGTGATATTGGAGCCAATTGATCAGATCAGTGTCATACCACTGGAGGCAAGGGCAGTGGGAGTGACATGGTCTAGGCTGCAGAAAATAGGGGGTGCACTGCAATTATGTAAATTCTAAAGAGGATTAAAAGTAACAATAAAACTAAGTAAAAGCTAGCATACCCTTTATTATTACTAAGGCTGCCAATTCTAAAAATATTTCTGAACAAGTCTTTCGTTGGAATAAGTTTTAAAAAATTTCTGTGATTACTGCTGACTTTTAAAAATATATATGTAAATGTTAAATTTGCTCATCTTTATTACCTATCCTTTAATAGACATTTTTTTCTACATGAAAGTTAGTTCAGAGAAATCCAGTTTCAGAGTTGTTGGCCTTGACAGATGAGGACTTGGCAAAATGTTTTCATTTTGAGAATAAATTCATGGGATTTGAATACATTAGAGCTTGTTTTAGGTACAATCTACGAAGTATGATCAAAACATATGGTGAATGTCAAAATAAAAAAAAATTATTACAGTAAAAGACACGTTGCCATTAATCCCTTGCAAAGTACTCCCCCTTGCTGCAAACACACTTATCCCATCGTTCTTGCCACTTTCTGAAGCGGTTCTGGAAGTCCTCTTCTGAGAGTGTCTTTAGTTGCGCTCTCGTGGCTGCCTTGATGTCCTCAATTGATTCAAAACGTTTTCCTTTCACGGTCATTTTGACTTTGGGGAAGAGCCAGAAGTAGCTTGGTGCCAGATCCGGTAAATATGGTGGGTGAGGACACACCGTAATGTTTTTATTTAACAGAAATTGCCATAACAGAAGCGATGTGTGACACCAAGTGTTGTCTGATGGAAGATGAAATCCATTTGCCCATTTTTCAGGCCGTTTTTTATGCACATCACATATTGTTTCTTCAATGCTCTAATAAGCCCTTATAATAGTCATAGTTCACTATAGTGCTCCTAGGTATGAACTCAGCTCACACAATCCCATCAAGGTAAAAAACCATAATATCACCTTGATGTCTGATCTTGATTGATGTGCTTTTTTCACCATGAGGAGAACTGGGTGATTTCCATTGAGAACTCTGAACCTTGGTCTCAGGATCATAACCATAGGCGCAAGTTTCATCTCCCTGATGACATTTCTTAAAAATCTGGAAACTGAAGCAGCACGATCGTGCTATTCCAATGAAATTGACAAATGCTGTTGCTTTTGTTCAAAAGTCAAAACGTGTGGAACACATTCCACGCTCACTCACATCATGTTCAAATCTGTTTGAAGGCTTTGAATGGAACCGGAAGAGATGTTCAGATTCTCAGAGATTCCCCTAACAGCCAATCGCCTGTTTGATCGAATTATTTGGCTTATTCTTTCAACGTTCTCTTGGGTTTTTGATGTTGAAGGACACCCCGATCTCTCCTCATCTTCAATCGATTCACAACCATTACAAAATTGCTCGAACCACTCATAAACCATCTTCATGGTCACTGCAGCATCACAATAAACTAATTTTAACATTTTGAGTGTTTCTTTTGCACTCTTCTTGCAATTTGAAACAAAATTTCATGTTAATGTGTTATTCGTGATCCATGATTTACCACACACTTTAAAACACACCTTCTGTCAACCGCAGCTCACACCTGACTGACCGCACTGAACAAGTTGAAATTTGTCACACAGTTACTAAGGTTCGACATGCTGCTTCCCATATTGAAAATCCCTGCCTTTCAATTGGATGGCACTCGGCAGCAGTATTCACTGTATTTTGCAATCGAACCTTATCATATGTCTCCAGTCCCTGTGGGGCTACATAATTCTGTGTTTAATGAAAAATTAATAATCATATCACAGTTATTGTGAAGAGGAATACACAGAATTCGAGTTACTTCAATTCTCAAGTGGTCATTTTGTGGGATCACTTGAAGTTATTTGTTCTGAAATTTCAAAAGAGAAAAATAGGATATGAATTCTAAGGTATAATAGTTTTGTTTGGTATGTGCAAATTTTAGTTCATACATAAAATGTTACTATATTTTATTTACTTGTTTAAAATTTAATTTATTCTTTTCATATTGTTTTAAAACTGAAGAACATGTTTGTGTAGAAAGGCAAGATAAACACGTGGTTATTTCTTTTTATTTGCTAGTTTTTATTTTTTTATTTTTATTTTTATTTTTTTTTAGCTGAGCCATCCTGCCACCTGTTGGCAGCTCAGCAGCAGCTCAGCTTGGGCCCTTGGGAATTGAACCGGTGACCTTGTTTTACAGAACTCACACTCTTAACCAACTGAGCCACTCGGCTGGCCTGCTAGTTTTTAAAATAATGAGTTTCTTTCCTTTCATCCTCCAAACTTATGAAATTAGTTTTTTTGTCATTATGAGCTCATTGATTTAAATATATTTGATGTGTTCAGCAGCACATTAAATTATTGCAATCAGACTGCAATTATCATCCTTACAGATACCTCAAGTGCACATCTTTGGCTGGTGGGTGAGTCTCTCCAGGTTAGCTCTTGAGTCCTTTTGTTGCAAACCTAAAAGTCTTTGCTTTCTCACTTTTTGGTGTAACAGGTGTTTCAGGCTCATTTTATACATTTTTTTTTCCCCAGGCATGGCATCAGTGATTTCTCCAAAGAGTGTTGGTTTTAGTGTGAAATAGTAAAATGCAGTAATCTGAGCACCAAAGATACTTATTGCTATCATGTTGGTAAGGTTTCTAGGCATTTTCAGTGGATAGCAATAGGTTAAAAAAAAAAGAATGGTAAAATGCTCAATAAGTTCACACTGATATTTCCAAATCAAATTCAAGACTCTAGGATTTTTATTTGCTTTCATCAATATTACATCTCCAACTCATAATGAAAATTCCAGTTCTCAATAATGCCAACATAAATACTGATTTGCTTTATTACATAATTCATGCACAATAGTCTCAGTATAACAATACCAATATTACCACTCACACTATGATTGATGAAAGCTTTCTTCATGATTATTTTCGTCTGTAGGGTGTCTTTGTTAGGGATGTAGAGTCACACTACCGTGTTTTAAGCCACTTGAAAATTTTCCTTTTTTTCTAAATTATGTCAACTTGATGCATATTTAGACTCATTTGTTTAATTTGGCTTTAGATTACAGATTTCTTTGTAACCTTTAATTCTGGTTTATGATTATGTAAACTATTTACATGGTTCCAGAATAAATTCTGTAGAGCAAGGTATATTAAAAAAAAAGTCAAGCTTCTACTCCTATTCCTTATACCTCTCACCTATAGGTGTCCTCCAGAAAATGCTGGTTTATTCTTCCTTTTTTAGCATAAGCAAATATTGGTTGATGCTTCCATTTTTAATATTTACAAATATAAACAATATCACACTTTTCTATACTTTGGGCACACTTCTTAAGGGATCTCATTGTATTATGTCATTGCTAATGTAAAGGTTTTGAAACTCTACTTTGGGTGTTTCAGTGTATATTAAAGGAAATAATTTGTATGAAGTGCTCACTACAGTTCCTAGCACATAGTAGGCACACATTAATTGTTTATTTTCCCTACTTTCTGGCCTCTATCAATCCAAATCCTCCCTACACCTGAAGGACCTCCATCACCAAGCCAGTTTTGCCTCATACCCACAAATTCTGTGAGATGGATGACAAAAATTTTCAACTTCAGTCATTCTCACTAATGTGATTCTTCTTACAGTCAATGAGAAGTTTCCTCAAAACCTAATTAATAATGCAAAAACTATTTAGTTTATTTTAGTGTGTTTTTTAGTTGTTTTTACTTTCTCTGAACATGTGTATGTACTAATCGGACTAAAATATCTTTGAACATCAGACTTCATTTTTTTTGTTTGTTTGTTTTTGTTTTTAGCTGAGCCATCCTGCCACCTGTTGGCAGCTCAGAGGCAGCTCAGCTCGGGCTGGGCATTGAACCGCTATTGCTCAGAGCTCAAACTCGTGAGCAAGCTCTTAACCAACTGAGCCACTTGGTCGGTGACTTCATTTTTGACTTAAAGCATTCAAAGGAGCAGGGATTGTAACTTGGGCTTTCTAAACTTGCTAAGAGGTTAGAAGTTGAAATGGGGTCTTGAGCTGTTCTCACAGTACTCTGGGTGGATCATAGCACTATGGGTATGATTTATTCATTTCTACCATTTGCTCCATAAATTCTTTCAAATTATGGAGTAGATGGAGGGATAGATATATACATATATATTTTTTTAATGTCTTGGTGGGTATGGCTGGGAACCACTGTTTCTTAATTAGTCTACCTTCTTTTAGATAGAGGCCATGAGCCCCTGCTCTGCTCAATTCTTCTACAACATAGAGGAACAATTGACATGAATGTACTTGCCATCTGATAACCTATCACTTTAAAAAGCTGCACTGGAATACAACACTAGGCCAACAATAATTTGTCCTTGGCAATGACAGCTGTCTAATTGTTCGGTGGGTGTTATAATTTCTCAGGAAGGCTTTGTATGATGACATTAAGCTAAGCTTTGTACACTTCACATCCAAGTAACTACTGAGAAAGCCATACTTTGTCAATACATGCAATCCTTGCAGTAGACAGGATCAGTTTTGTGACCCTCAGTAAGCTACACAGGTACAGTTGACACTGGACAACTCATTTTATCTCTCTAGACTTAACACTCTTGTCTATAAAATGCAGCTGTTGTACAAGGTAAGTAAAATTTCTTCCAGCAATGAAAGTCTATGACTCCTGGTCTAGCAGGAGCCAATTAACATATTCTCATTTTCTCACAAAAATGCTTTCATTTCAAATTTATTTATACGTATTTTTGTGTTTTCAAAGCAACTTCAAGGGTGTGATTGGGGTGAAATTCATATTATTTTATCCTAGTGTGTTGAAGAGAAAGAAATGAAAAACCACTAAGGAGATAAATGTGAGTAAAAAAATTGGAATTTGTTGGTTTGAATGACGAATTTGAACATTTCGGTGCTCTTAAATATTCGGACCCTTGAAATTCCTATTTTATATTAGGGCACTGAGATTTTCTGAAACCACATGGAAAATATTGTATAGAAATATAAAACCTGCAAAGATTTTTTGAGCACTTGCATGCTGGATGCTTTCATAGGTTCTCTCATTTAAACCTTGCACAAACTCTGTGTTATGTATTACATCCCTGTTTATAACCTGAAGCTCAGATATATTCATTACTTTGTCCCCAAATCACACAGCATGTATGGGATAGAGACAAAAAATTGAACTTCGTAAGTCTGTTACGAATTGACCTATTTAAGGAGTGTACATAAATACACACATCTAGTACGCTTTATAACTGTGACCTTCTCTTCTCGTCCGCCTTCTACTGCTTTTTCTTCTTCTGTCCCCAAAGCCCATTGTCTTTATCTAGTGAAGAACAGTTTAGTGAGCTCACATTTCAATACACATACTCTTGTTACCAAGTGTGTGGTTGAAGGCAGACTACTTTATCTCCTTGCTTTCTATGCCTCAGTTTTCATCTATAAAAGGAGAATAGACAGAGTACTTATGAGTTTGTTTTTGTGAGGATTAAATGAGTTGATAAATGTAAAAACTTAGAACAACACTTGGCATATGATACACACAATAAGTAGAAATTATTCCTATTAATATATTTCTTCTTGGCCGGCCGAGTGGCGCGATGGTTAAGAACTGGCTTGGGATGCCAGAGGGCCACGGTTCGGATCCCACATATGAGGGTCAGTCACACTGCCCTCCACAGCTAAGATGCTGAACAACAGCTCAACCCGGAGCGGGGCTGCCATGAGTTGCCGGCAACGGGGTAGGCTGCAGCCCCTGTGGCAGTGGGTTGCCATGGGCTACCATATGTACCCAGCAGCCAGCGTGAGCGGCCAGCAGCCGCAGTGAGCGGCCGTCCAGAAGCCGGCGACTGATGTGCCTCGCCCAGGAAGAGCGCAAT
>NW_017731609.1:399682-421969 GCF_001890085.2 Hipposideros armiger
ATATATATATATATATATATATATATATATATATATATATATATATATATATATATATATTTCTTCTTCCCTACAGTGATTTTGCATAAATAAGTCTTCCCAAACTACCATTCATAGTGTTATTATAAGTGAGATAGATAAAATAGATGTTAATTAGGAAAGCAGAAAATACTGATAACCCTCATTTTATTGGTTGAATTCTTTGATATGATGAAGCATAGAATGACTTCTCTTATTGCCTTCATGCCTTAGAAGATTAAAGCCAATTTAAGTCCATTCCTTTCATTGCTTTTTTAAAGTAATTCCTCTGAAAGCTAGTTAAGATGAGGAGGAAAGAGCAAATACTAAAACAAGGTCTACACTTTCTTTTTCTCAACAAATAACTCTTTTTCCACATTGAAATGAAGATACACATAATTGAAATGTGATAATTTCATCCATCCATCTATTTGTCCATCCATTGATCCATGTATCCACCCATCCATCCATCCATCCATCCATCCATCCATCCATTCATTCATCTATCCATTTATTTAATTATTCCTTCACGAAGCACTCAGAATTGCTCCATACAGTGGAAAGAAAATCAGCCTTGGAATCACACATCTAATACTGAAAGGACATTCTGTCTCTTGCTCGCTGTGTGATCTTGGAAATTTTACTTACCCCCTCTGAGCTTCAATTTACTCAATCAAAGGATCAGGTTGATAAAACCATCCTTTAGATTGACTGACTAATCTACAAATATATGGAGGACAGCAAATTTATTTTCCTCCCAGAATAAGGTGTGAGCATAACTAAACACAAAGTTTATCTGGATCACTGTTTAGCTTCTTATGGTTTGGCTCATGATTTTGTCCTGCCTGGAGTAGGGACATTAGAGGAAAAAAAGAGCTGGAAAAGGTTTAGACATTATCCTGTCCAACTTTCTTATTTAATAGATGAGAATATTTTGGTCCAGACTCGGTAAAAGAGACTTGCCTTAAAATCAAATCTGCTAAACTATAATGCATTATATTGTTTGTGCTTTTATTTTTCACTTTATCCTTCCCTTCTTATTTTACAATAAAAATGAGTACCTTCACTTATCTATCTTTAGAAAATTACCTTTCTTTGACATTCAATATTCAAGAAAGGTATATTTTTTTCTAATCCACTTTATTCTTCTTACAGTAAATCTTGGGATATTGAAAATATCCCATTTTTACAAATAAATCAATAAATTTAAAGAAATGCCAGTCTAAATCTTCAAAATATACTTTATGGAACTTTATAAGTAAATTATAAAGATTATATGGAGGAAAGAAAGCATAGGGATATGCAAGAAAAATTTTAAAAGAGGAATGAGGGGAAACTTTTTCTATAGATATCAAAATATAATATAAGACTCCAGTAAATAAAATTATGTTGTTTTGGCATGGAAACAGAATAATAACTATATTAATAGAATAGATTCCAGAAAGACTTTGATTATGATAATAATGACATTTTAAATCAGTGGGAAAAATCATTTAATAAATGATATTGGGATGATTGGATACACTCATGAGTAAAAATTTAGAACATTATGTTATAATATACACAATCTACACAAAAAAAGAGCCAATGTACTGCTAAAAATTAAAGAATAAAGAAAAAATTGGTTTTATACATATGTAATGAATATGCAGCCTCATGTGCATGTAAAGTATGGTGTGTGTGTATGTGTGTGTGTGTGTGTGTGTGTGTGTGTGTGTGGGTGTGGGTGTGTGTGTATGTATGTATAGTTTCAAGGAAGGAAATCACCAGAGTGAAAAGAAGCAGTTAAAAGAAGCTTTTAATTTTTTTACTCTCTATATATCTGAATTTTTAATGTTTAAGAATTTTTTATTATTGTTTTGTAATTATAGAAGAAACAGTCTAAAGTGCAAAAAAAATCCCCACTTAATTGCAAACTTTCTATAAACTTTCAGCAAATTGCATGTGCAAACCAAATCATATTTTAAATTAAGTATGGGAATTTTATTTTTTTGTAAAGTTAGAGTGGTTCCTTTCCAAAAAAAGTAGAAAGCATCCCCTAATCTCTCCAGTTCTTAGATTTAGGATTTGGTACATCTGGTTTCCTTTAATCGTGCTTATTTCTCCTTACCCTTAATATCTGGGGGATCTGATGTAGATTATTCATGCCAGGCTAACTTTTGAAAGACGAGGCCCATCATGGCCTCTGCTACCTGCTTCTACTTAAGCTGTTGTTGAAGAAAGCTTTCTGCAGCTGAAATGATGTTGGAGGCTGAGAAGACCTGTTTTTATCATGTGACATAGTGGAGCATGAAATAATGAAGTTCTCATGTATAAATATATTCATTTGCTGTCATGTTATGGGTAAACTGGTATGGGTAAATAACAAGGATAGGTTAAATAAATATAATAATTAAAAATAACATGAAACACGTGAGGAAGACCTCTTTTAAAAAATGTTTTCTATGTAAGAACTCACTTAATCCTCAAAATAACATCATTAAAGCTGTTTTACTCATGAAGAAACTGCAGCTTAAAGAGGTTGGTAACTTGTCCAAATTCATAGAGCTAGTTAGTGAATATTGATACCAGCATTTCAGGCGAGGCAATCTCATTCCTGAGTCTATTCTTCAATCACAGCCAATAGTGCAATGGATATTCTTGTATATATTTTCTTATATCCACACGTACAAGATTTTCCTAGGTGTGGAACTCTTGGTCCTAGTGTTAGTTTAAAACCTTGAGAGTTCCCAGGGAGAAATTAGAAACTGGCCCCTGTGCAAGGAGCGTAAGGAAAGACCAAAGAAAGAGGCTGACCATTCCAGATTGGTAGGTGGCAGGTTTAATAAGGAAGGGAATTTACATACGAGGCTTGTCTTGGGCGATTGGCTACAAGATGAGTAGATGTCAGCACTCACAAGCCAGAATCTTAAAGGTTTATAGAGAGGCCTTAACTGGGTTCAGTCACGTATACTACCCAGATGGTCTCAACAACATATTACTCTCTAAAGGCTGTCCTTGAATCAGCTCCTAGTGTGGAACTCTGGGTAGGGCATATATCCCAAGGACGGGGGAGAGGGCAAGGAGCCTCTGATTGTCTAGGCTGAGCTCAAGGGTCAACCGGTGGTCATGTCCTCTAGATGACCTCCTCCAACATGTGGGATATATCCTCCTTCAACTTTCCTAGATATTGTCACTGTCTCTTATTCCTCCACATTCTTTGTAACACTTTAAAACAACTTTTAATATTGGTGAGTCTGATGAGTGTGGAAAGGTAGATCATTGTGTTCTTAATTTTCATTTCAGTTACAACTAGAAATGTTGAAATGTTTCCATTGGGTTTTTCCTACGGATTTGTAAGATTTTATTTTTGTATTCTGAATACTGAACTAGATATTCCATATAAATGTCCCTGGGCTTTTTGTTCTGTTCCTTTGGTCTATTTCCCTCTAGCCCTGCACCAGTACACCTTCTCATAGTTACATGAATGTTTCTTCTTTTTTTCTCCTTCACCTCCTTCTCTCCTCCACCTCTTTCTTCTCCTAGAATATTTTGTATCTGATAAGTCAAATTCCTCACCACTTTCTTTTTCAAAATAGAATTGACCATTGGTGTTCTTTTAGCTCCTTCATCTAAACATCAAGATAAAGTGATCAAATTCCAGAAAATAAATCTGCTGCATTGGGTATATGGATTGACTTCGGAAATGAGAATAGATATATTAATTCTATCCAGCCTGCGCTTTCTGAAAATGTTGGAAGTTCTAATTAAATTAGTCCCTGCATCTCTTTTTTAACATTTATTTTATTATTATTATTATTATTATTATTATTATTATATATATATATATTTTTTAATCGGGGAGTTGGGGGAGGGGAACAGTGTTGGGAAATTGGGGAGGGGGCCAGCCAAGTTGTTGTTCTTCAATCGTAGTTGTGGAGGGCGTCAGTTGCCATCTGGCTGCCCTTCAGCAGCTTGTGGCCTCTAAGTTCAAGGTGCTGTGTTACAATCTTATTTGTGAGTGGGCGGAGCCACCATCCCATGTGGGAGTTGAACAAATAGCCTTGTTGTTAGAGTGCATGCTCTACCCACTGAGCCATCCAGGTGGCAGCTCAGCTCAAGGTGCCAAGTTCAGTCTTAGTTGCAGGCAGGTGTAGCCCACCATCAAACAGGCAGTTTTGTTGTTAGGAGCACGTGCTCTCACCAGCTGAGCCATCCTGCCACCTGTTGGCAGCTCAGCAGCAGCTCAGCTCGGGGGCAGTGTCACTGGCCCATGTGGGAATCGAACCGGTGGCCTTGTTGCTCAGAGCTCGCACTCTTAAGCTAACTCTTGACCAACTGAGCCACTTGGCTGGCCTAGTCATTGAATCTTAATAGTTGATGAATTTTACTGATTTTTCAGTAGTTGGTTGCCAAAAGGGATTAACAACTTGTAAAGTAACTACCTATGGGCATGGCCTCTATCAGACGTCAAGTGCTATGGTTAAAGTTTTTTGTTTTTTTTTTTAAAGATTTTTATTGGGGAATTGGGGGGATGGGAACAATGCTGGGGAATTGGGGGAAGGGGAACAGACAAGTTGCTATCATTTTGTTCTTCAGTCTAGTTGTGGAGGACGTTGCTTCACTGGCCCAAGTTGGCACCATCATTGCGCTCTTCCCGGGTGAGGCAGATCAGTCGCTGGCTTCGGCCGCTCACTGCGGCTGCTGGCCGCTCACGCTGGCTGCTGGCTACACACGGTAGCCCATGGCAACCCACTGCCACAGGGGCTGCAGCCTACGCCGTCGCCGGCGACTCATGGCAGCCCAGCTCCAGGTTGAGCTGTTGTTCAGCATCTTAGCTGTGGAGGGCAGTGTCACTGGCCCTCATATGTGGGATCCGAACCGGGGCCCTCTGGCATCCCAAGCGAGTTCTTAACCATCGCGCCACTTGGCCGGCCTATGGTTAAAGTTTTAAAGAAATGTATTGTTTTCATAAAAAGTTTTTAATTGATACTACTTTGGGTAGCTCTGTGGAAGAATATATATGCTGTAGATACTAGGGAACCACAGTTGGGCACTTAAGACCACCATTTTTTACCCAAGAGCAGGTGCTTGGGATTATCTAGTAGGTTATTTGGCACTGGTTCATACACCTTTAGGTGATCTTGGGCCAAGGATCTGCTGAGCTGGAGCCAAGCATTGCAATGCATATTTTAAGCACTTGGTGTTGACTTTGAGTGATTCCAATTTAGTGGTTAGGTTTACACTTTATTGTATGTATTTCAAATTTATTTAAGTTTAATCTATAACCCAAGTTACTACAATTCAAGTAGATGTTATCAACTTTATCAACAGGCTGAAAAATCAGACAAAAATCTCTGTAAGTATATATGGCCTGGCTTTGCTCCCTTCAAAATCCATGCAGAGAAGAAAATCAAATTGTGAGGTTTGATACTTTTTCTTTTTAGACTTATGAACATCCTGCTGTTGGAAGAACAAAGCTTACCATACACATGTCAATTATTTGATGATAAATATTATCACTCCTTTTAAAATTCATCTTGGGTCATGGTTTTCAGAAACAGTTTCTACCACATGGCAAATACTGTGTTTGGCCATTTCATATCAATGACCTTAGTTGTTCTTTACAGAAATCTTGAAGATTAGGTTCTTATCTCCAATTTATGGATGAAGAAACTGAGGCTTAGAAAAGTTTCCTAAGTACTGTAGCTAGAAGCAAAAAAATTAGGTTTCAAACACAGTTCTATTAAATTCAGGTCTGGGTTATTTTATATCATCCCATTCCTTCTTCCATTGACTAGGAACTGAATGATAAAAGACAACAAAAATCAATGAATGTCAGGTGCTGATTCAAACTCCTAAAATTTAAGAGACCTTTCTTTTAGCCAGCCTGTGATAGATTGTCCAACACAATATTTATTATTCTGCTAATTCTGTTACTTAGTTTGTAGGGAAGCCTAAATGATATGCTAATAAAGGTAACAATATTATACAATTAGACAATTCTAATGCAAGTTGTATTTGTAGGTGATCTCATTACTCTAAACATTACAGATTCAGCTGCCTGTTTTGGAGGCATTACAAAACTCTAACTTTTAGCACTCTTGTCCTATAGGCACTGTTCATAAGCTCTAAATATATAGACAGATTAGCCATGCCTAGGGTTGATGCTGACAAACAGGACTTTTCCTTTAGGTTTTTCACTTTCGATTTTATTTGATCTTGGAAATTGAAGTAAATCAATTACGGAAAATGAGTTATTTCAAAATAGAATAATCCTAATTTCTGTATTGAATTTGAAATTTTAAAATAAAGACTATGGCACCAAGAGATTTAAAAAATGTTTTTTCAACTTTTAGTAGTAAAAGAGTACAATTAAGACCAGTGCTATTTTGAAGATTGATTAACACTAAAGTGAAACAAAACAAAACAAAACAAAAACAAGAAAGGAAAGATTGGAAAGGATGGTGTCAATTCAAGAGGCTTCAAGAACAAACTTTCTCTGCATATAGGAGGTTGTGTGTGGTTGTCTATAAATAATGGCACCAAAGGAACAAAGGAAGAAAACGTAAATCCAAGTTGACATCTGCATCCAGCTACACAGGCTAAGGGACCAGGGCCACTTTGATGCATATCGTGGTCAAATTTTGCAATTTCACTATCACTCGGCAACTATAAATTGATAAACAAAATGTCAAGCTCCCGTCTAAGAAGTGTGCTTTACTTTCAGAAAATTGCTGTGCAGGGACTCGGTGATAGCAGCGCCAGTCTCCACTCTCTGTGACTTGCTGTGTGACATGGGCATGCCTGTGCCTTGGTGTTCTTGGTGTTTAGTTCTATATTAACCTTAAGTATTGTTTTTGTATTAAGTTTAGCATTGTCTATTGTTTCATGAAATTGCCTCATATTCCATATCAAGTCCATTCAAATGCTCTCTAAGAGTTTCTCCAACTCCAAAGATTCTGGGTAAGACTGGGCACTAGGGTACAAGGAATAAGAAATGAATAATCTTAGTTCCTATTTCAAGTTGGAAAATGATAAAACTTCTTTTAAGTGAACTTAGCCAGATGGTGTGGATCTCACAAAAACACTAGAAAGACTAATAGTTGGTTGTCTCTTTCCCCTGACATGAAAGGAAGATTTTAATAGACTAGAGAGCTTAGGATACAAATACCAAATATAAATATCGGGGTTCAAGTTCTGCTTCTGCCACATACATAGCCAATGCAAATCACTTAAATAATTCTTTATTTAGTTCCTATCTACAAACCGAATGGATTATGAGATTTAAGTTCAATATCTAAAAAAATGAAAAAATTATCAGTTATTTTGTATGAATTGCAGATAAAAGTTGGGCAGAACATTAAGATTAGCTGATAAGATGGGGAAAAGCTTTAACTATATTAAGAAAACCAAGAAATGCTTAACGTTATAATAAAGCAAGTTGTCAGGTCATTTCACATATGCTTGAGCACTACTCATCATGGCCTCTTCAAACTGCAAAAATACATCTTAAAGTCTTAAGATTATAATAGATAACTATAAAATCAATTTGTTCAAGAGCCTTTCAATTTTATTGCTTAGATTTTGGGACATTTTGAATATATATATAGTTCACATGGAAATTATTTAAAATCATAGGGTAGACCCTCACTAGCCTGACACAGTTTATTGGTATCTGCTTGGAAGCTGAGGTATGGATTATATGGTTCCTAGAGGCCCCTACATGTCCCAAAAATATACGGGTAATTGGTTTTAACAGTGCTTGAAGAACACATGGTTTGAGTACAGAGTAGGCAGAATTTGACCTGAGGAAGACAGACATAATGTTAATTTTTTTAAAATAAGAGCACTTGAAGAAAGCCAGAAATAAATTCAGAGTTACTATAAACAAGGCAGAGAGAGGCTTACTCATCACAGGGAAAAGCCAGGCTCATTAAAGAAGGTAATTATTACCTCTGACATCCAGAACTGTGTGCTGCTTTAAATTAAGGTTCTTAACGAGGCATTTCATTGGGTCCTTAAATGAGGGATTTCAGGAGGCAGCCTTTCTTCCCAAGTCAAGGCAAATGGGAGTTCTATGTTCAAGAGTTTTACTGGAGGAGAATGTTTCAAAAAGAAGAGTTTAGGAATATCAAATGCACAAACATGCACGCAATTTTAGAACAGATTGCTGGTGTTCTGAGTAGACATCCCAGCCATATGCTTAGAAGTGGAAAATGTAAACTTTGCCACATGCTGCTCCACTGATATTCATGTCAGATACCAAGAGGGCTGTCTTTGTTCCTTTTCTGTTAATGTAATGAATGAGCTTGACAAAGCAAGTTTAAGAGAAAATTGTACGCATTTACATTTTTTCTCCATTTTTGTTAGTTTCTGTTTATTTCACTTCTCTTGCTTCCCCCTCCCCCATTTTTTGTACTGTATTGCTTATAGGAATCAGGCTGGACTTCATTTTATTTGAGATCTTAAAATATTCTCATCTTCCCACAAGATGAGAATTTGTCTTGATCATCATTAAAAAAAAAACCCCTCTTTATACCTGTCTCTAAACAGTCCCTTTATTCAAAAGTCTATATTGAGTACCAATATCAACTTCATATGATAGTCATATTCATAAATGTGTTATGTTTAAGAAAAATAAATTGTTTTTCAGCTGAATACACTTATTTTAAAAAAGATATAGTTTATGGCTCTGCTTTTCAAAATTTAAAAATAATTCACCAAACTACACTGCTATTATAAGAAACGAAATTGGGGGTGTTGGTCAAACCTAAACTTTGCATTTTAGTTTTTTCTAAGCATATAGCTAAATTCAGAAAAACCTATACCCCATCAACCCGATTTCCCTAAGGATTTTTACCTGGTCCATCTAAGAGCAAGAGATAGTATAGCTATTTTGTAACCTTATTTTCTCTATCAGAAAAGTAGCAACGTCTACCAGGCACCCAGGAGATAACATAGTGCAAGATAGAATCTATGATATGTACCTACTATGGAGGGAAAAAGTCTAAATCTTTCTAAACCTCAGCATGCGGGAGCTGACTGTGACCCATAATATTACTACCTGGTTAAAATACATTTCTAGTTCAGTTACAAAGTCCTATTGTTATTCACATGCACCTCACTAAGGGACCTTTTAAGTTGGTTCATGTCTTGGTAAGTGTTCAAAATGTTCTCAAAAGTCAAATATTCTGTGACATAAACTGCTATGTCAGTGTTTGACGCTGACCCAACCTTGGTCAGTTTCTATCATGATGTCACGCTTAAAACATATGTTTACTGTGTTTTTAAAAGAAATACATCATTTTCTGATTATTTTTACATGCTATCTTTCCAATCTTGACAAATGTTGCAGTCTTTATTGTTCTTTTTTTCTCTCTGCTTTATTTATAGATTAAAGAAGAGATATCCTATCATTGGCCATTTCAATTTATCCAGTTTATCCCTATACATTTCTCATCATTTAAGATTGTAGTCCAGGATACAAAATTTCTATTAAATATTAAAATTATCACGGAATTTTGAGTAAGACATAAGGAAAATATTCAGAATCTTTTTCAAATACAAATGAAATAAACTATGCCCAATATCTCAGCTATTTGATTTTTAATTAAGAGTTTAATTCTATTTATATATAATTCATTCATTTAAAAGGATTCATTATGTTAATCATTGGTCACATCTTTAGTTCTCTATTTTGTGTGGGCACCCAGTGAACACAGATTTAGAGAAAGCATGCCTGAGATATGTATCTTCAAGAATATTCCATTCAAGTGCATATTAATAATCATTTCATAAAATTACAATATTCAGTCAGTAAGAGATTTTATTGGCTTCTTCCATTCTCCCCACAGTTATCATATCCTTAATCTAAATCATATCCTCATCTAAATCATATACCTTAATGCCTTTACAAGCTACTCGTGAATTGAAAGGGTTGTAAGTACAGTATCTTTATCATATTTTGGTATTATTGAGAAGATTCCTTTGACAATGTCCATTTATAGTCATGGTTATAGATCTAAAAGCTAATAGCTCATGAGGCTATAAATATATTCTAATATTAATTTAGAGATGAGAATATGGGAATTCTAAAGAGTTTAAGATCAATCCAAAATGAATATCCAATTTTATCAATAGTTTAAGTGAAAAAAGAAAAGCATGATATGAATTTTGTGATCCTTCATCTTCTGATTTGCTGCAATAAAATAAGTCTGAAATTACGACAAAGTATCTAAATTATTTAATACAGGCTAATGTGCTCTTTCTATACAGACAGTCCTACATTATCATACATGCTACTGAAAGATCATTGTTGATGTTTTTGAAATTTGCACTTGTTAACTGTTTCTAAGGATATTTTGACAGCTAAGTTTTTAGAGCTATTCCAAGACAGCTTGAGCAATCATTTTTGAGATCTTTTAAAAGCTTTCATTTTACATTTTTGTAAATGTAAAGCACAGCTTGTGACTACTTAAGTGGAGTTTGAGACAATCCAAGGCAAACTCCCCAAGATGTCTCCAAAATCACCTTTACATGTAACTGTCCTTACGCCTGGGCCAGTGCCATACACAGCCCCATCTCTCAGCAAAGGCAGCTGCAGCTAATGCTTCACTTCTGGTGTCTTATCTTTTTCAGTCCTTTCAGGAACTCATCTACAATGGAATTTCAACCATCTATGGAACCCTTCGCTCTTTAAACATATTCAGCTACCATGATCCTGAAAACCAAATAAAATCCTATTACTTAACATCGCTACTGCTCACTACTATCATGGGCACCATAATTTCCCTTCTTTCTTTTGTTGCCAAATTTTAAAATGTTCCATAACTCACTGGTTTATTGATTCATTCATGCTTAGAAACAATACTTTATTACAGATGTTTATTGGACATCTGCCACTGTGCTAAGGGGGTGGAGAAAAACCTGTGCATGTCACTACCCCTGGCACAAAGACATGCTTAGTACACAAGTTAGCATATAGTAAACCTAAACAATGTGTTCTTTTACCCAAGCCCCCTTTTCTCCTTTCTCTCTACATTCACCAAGTCTCTTCCCTGTTTATTTAAATGTATTTTATTGGAGCCTCGGTAATACAAAATAAAGGCAGATTAAAAAAATAATCGTACTATGTTAATGGAACTGTTTATTTTTTATCATTCTCTCTAGGAGTTACTTACACGTATACATACCCTCATGTTGCAGTTTTATGTTGAAATCATTGTTGCCTTATGCTCATGCATGTGAACTTTTGCTTTATCATTTCTAAAAACTCAAACAACAGTGAATAATATAAAACATAGAGTAAAAATTCAATGAAATTCCATTACCCTAAGGTATTTCAATATTTTAGAGACCATGATTTTATATGTGTCCCTATGTACATACACATATAATTTCATATGGATTGAATATTGTTTAAAATGTTCAAATATTTAAAAATCATACCTGTAATGTTTAAAGGCATTGTAAATATAAAAATTTCAAGGAATCAAATCTATATTAAGTCAAATTTCCTTCCACTGAGTTGCCACCTCAGTTTGATGTGGCTCCTTCTAAGTCTTTTTCACCACAAATATGTATATGTGAACAAATAGCTAAATATATAATTGTAACACAATAACTGGGGTCATACCAATGTATTTTTCTATAACTCACATAATATAACTTAATATCTTGAACATAGCAACACATCAGTGCATCTATATTTACTTCCTGCAATGTTTTTAATTTTTAGCTAAATAATAAATACAGATATTTTTAAAGCATCTATTCCTATGATGCTTGAAAATAAAAACAGTATTTGATGGCCCCATTCCACTCTAAACTACTACTCAGAAATTCTTTGTACATTTCTTCTGCATTAAATACTGTTTCTCAAAGTAACATTTCTATGCTCTTTTTAGATTTTGTTGGACAATAGACATCATCTATTGATTTCTTATAACAGAAAAATTCAATTTATCCATCCTAAGAAGCTTTCCAACACCCCTTGCCTATCTGCTAGATTTCAATCACAATTTTTGTGTTAATTCATTAGTCCTCATTAACAGAATTATGACTATGTGTATATTGTTCCTAGTTAAGTAATATAGAATATGACTATTACATTCCCTTTTTTATACTGCCCTGGCAGTTAGTAATTTCCTTATTTTATTTTGTATTGTTTTATTACATTCTCTGAATATTTATTATTAATTTATCTTTAGATTCTCTGATAGAACTGTCACATACCTATTAATATGGTGAAGTTTCCTTTGGAAATCTCCACCTGTCATCTTTCAAGATCTTTTTGCCCTGGTGGCCTAAAAAAATTTAAGAATGTCTTTTAGTTGGGTTCTTTTTCATTCATTGAGTTAGTGTTTTATGGACCCTTCAAACTGGTAATATACGAGGTCTGACAATTAAGTTCATGAACTCCTTGCAACGATGTTGCTAGCCTTTTTTGATATCAGAGGGATTATTCATTATGAATTTGTAACAACTGGACAAACAGTTAACTACATTTACTATTTGGAAGTGATGAAAAGGCTGCGTGAAAAAATTAGACGACCTGAACTCTTCACCAACAATTCATGGCATCTGCATCATGACAATGTACCAGTTGACAAGGCACTGTCTGTGAGGGAGTTTTTAGCTAGTAAACAAATAACTGTATTGAAAAACCCTCCCTACTCACCTGATCTGGTCCCCAATGACTTCTTTCTTTATCCAGAGATAAAGGAAATATTGAAAGGAAGGCATTTTGATGACATTGAGGACATCAAAGGTAATACGATGACAACTCTGATGGTCAGTCCAGAAAAAGAGTTCCAAAATTGCTTTGAAAGGTGGACTAGGTGCTAGTGTCTGTGCATAGCTTCCCAAGGGGAATAATTCAAAGGTGACTGTAGTTATGATATTGAGCAATGAGGTATGTAAAACTTTTTGTAGGATGAGTTCGCAAACTTAAATGTCTCACTTCATACGCTTTGTTATTTTTAGTTCTGATAAATTTATTTGAATTATTCTTTGAAGAATTTCTTTTTTCTGATTTTTGTTGTACTCTCTGTAACTTCTAGATCAGTTTTTTCTTATGCACTTTTTCATTTTTATATGTTTGTTCTAGCTTCTAAGAGAGTTCTTCAATTTTATCTTTCAGTCCTTAAATTGAATGTTTAACTTTTCTTGTACTAGTTACCGTATTTGCCGGCGTATAAGACGACTGGGCGTATAAGACGACCCCCTAACATTTCCACTCAAAATACAGAGTTTGTTATATACTCGCCGTATAAGACTACCCCCTCTTCCGCACACCTTCCACACACCAAATAAAAGGTAAAACAATATCAGATTTGATTTCAACATTTTAATTTATATTCAAATGCTTATGACATGCAGGAAAACTGTCACAAGGCTGTATGTAATCAAACATATACATAAAACAGTGCAAGTTTATTACTGGTAAACATACCGGTAATTCACTAAAGAAAACACACTCTATAGACTGGTACCGTAGATGCTTCTCAGGAACATAGGCAGGCAGCCCACAACCTAGAGGGACTGTCAATGATAGAAGTAAGATAACAAATAGAGGGAGAGAGCAAGTGCCGGGCAAGTCCCTAGCAAGTTTGCTGGCGTGACAGTTTCCCCTTAAAAGCGATTTTGCACTATCATACTGGGTGTATGGTCGGCTGTGTGCGATTTTGCGAGTGTGGTAAAATCGCATAACAGCAAAATCACATAACAGCCGAGCATACACCCAGCAGCGCTGCTGATGCCTGAACGGTATGTGGAATGAAGTGGGCGGGCATCGGGAGGCCACTATGGCACGGGGCAAGCACTATGGGCAGTCTATCTGAAGTGTACCTGGCGTATAAGACGACCCCCCACTTGGAGGCATATTTTTCAGGGCCAAAAAATCGTCTTATACGCCAGCAAATACGGTAATAATTTCTAAGAGATATGGTTTTATTCTCTCTCCTATTTAATAGTATCCTTCTTTGTTTCATAAATCTTCTTTCACTTTTTTACTGTTTTTTCTAGGTTATCAATTCCAGGGCTTTGTTTGTCTGTTTGTTTGGTTTATTTTTATTTGTGTGTGCGTGCGTGCAAGTTGGGGAGGGGGTTGTTTTTCTTATTCCCTTTCTTAATGGTCTTATTTTCTCTGATTTCCTTTTCTTTATCTCCTTTAATTTTTGTCTTTCATGCTGAAATCTTTAAAAATGTTTTCTATATCTAACTCTGTTCATATTAAAACATTATGCATTAGATACACTAACAGGAAATTCTAGGTGGGTGAATGGGTAGATTTGTTGATTGTGTTTGAACTCAGCCTTTTGGCTGGGGACTTCCAAATGCCAGTCTATAATGTTTGTTCTTTTATACCGGGAAATTTTCCCAGAAAGAAACCCTCCAATCTCTTGCCTGTGAGGCCAGGGTAACAATAGTGTAGAGAAGAGAGCGTAATTTTAGCCCAGCTGTCAGAACTCAGTACCAGGCAAGGGGAAGGGAAGAGGTGATTTCATAGTTTAAATACTCACTTTCACTCCCTCTCTCCCTTCTTTATGCTTCACTCTTATGCTGAACTCTGTCTGCTGTTTGTGAGCTCAGAGCTTCTTTGGTTCAAAATATTTCCATAGTAAACCTACCTCCTCCTCTAGGATGGCGAAGTTGTAGTACCTGGCTCAATTGATAGAAAAGGGCACCTGGGGTGTAGTTACTTTTATACAGACTTAATATCAATCTCTCTTTTCTTACCCCCATCATATGTTTTTGCCTTCATGTGTACCAGCTGCCTCCAGTTTTTGAGATATTCTGGATTTGTTTGGTAAAAATTAACTTGCTTCCTGTTGAAGCCCTTAATAGAATGGAGGGTGATAATTAAGTTTGCTATCACACAGCTCTCAGCTTTTCACCTTCCTGAGTATTCTTGAAATTTTGCATCTGTTATCATTTTGATGACATTCTCCAACACTTTTTAAAATAATTTTGTGGTGTTTACCTATTTCATTATTTTACTATCATTTTAATAAAATTTCATAAGAGATCAAAGATAAATATCTGTGTTCAACTTGCTATGAATAATTTCATTTTCTCCCCCAAAGGTTAATAATGGCTAGTTTGTCCTCAAGTCATTGCTTATTTACTGCGCCAACCCTTGATCTTCCTGCAGCACTTGATATCGTTTACTATTTACCTTTGAGGTGTATGACTGAGTTCTAGTTCTTCCTCCTTGTCTATCTGTTCTTGGTGTCTTTTGTAGATTTCTCTTTAACTTCTGTAGTTCCCAAAGTCCCTCTATGGAAGGGACTTTCTTCTCACTTCTCGCTTTATTTTCTCACTTCTGAGGATTAAATGAGATAATATATATCAGCCACTTATTGCACGGTGTAGCTTAAAACAGGAGTGCAATAAACAACCCTTGGGACTTACCTCACATAATCCTTTATTTATCCTTATTATGATGTTTACCAAATTGGATTGTAATTTCTTTGAGGTCAGGATTTATATTTAATTTGCCTTTGTGTGTTCAATATCTAGAACCATGACCAACATACTTTGTATGTAAAAATATGCAAGTGTTCAATGAATTTTTGTGGGGGGGGGAAAGAGGATCAGAAGAGCCAAAAAAAGAAATTGATATTATTGACAAAATTTATAACTTAACCATGCAACATTTAAAAATAATCATGACGTCTCTTTGTTTTGATAATGAATGAAAGTGATGAGAAAACAGAAACTTACACTTTTGGGGTGTTTGTTTCAGACATGGGAGACAATATCACCAGGGTTTTTATAATGACTTATAGAGAAAAATTGAAGTTTAATCCATATCCACGGTTTCTACATATCCTTAGCCTCATTGTCACAATCGGTTTTACAATTCTAGATTGTGTAGCACAATGTATGACACAAACATAAAAAAAAACCACCACCACCACCAACAAAAAAATTTACAATACGACTGAAGCCTACCAGAAATAATACATCTGCCCTTATTTTATCAACATGAGGGGACCTCTGGACACCCCAGGCAAAGCATTGGATGTGGTTCCCTCCAGGGAAGGGGCATAACTTTGGGTGAGGCAGCTCCCATTTGGGTCAGGTCCATTCCCAAAAGGGGATGTATGTATATCTTGGCACTTGCAGTCCAAGGGTTACTGATGGTGTGGTGTAGCACACACCTCAGACACTCATGTGTCTATCTGGGGACAAGCAGATCTTGGTAAAGATCTTTCTGTCCTGGGGATCATCCTCACCTGCTGAAATTTCCTTTGTATCCCAGCAAATTAGTGTTTTAATAAGTCAAATGAATGCAAAAAAGTAATTATATAAAAATGAAGATTATAATTTTAAAATTGCATTGAAATGGCTGACAAAAGATCACAAGACAATACCTCCCCAACTTAGCAACATAAGGCAAACAAAAATAAGACAAATTTCACATATCATCTATATCTACTTAAATCATTTGAGCATTATTGTTCTGAATGTGCTTGCATTCTTCAGTTATTTCTTATCCACGCATCTATTTTCTTTGAGGTGTTTCTCGAGAGCAGAATGCTACTTAAGTACTAAACACTCAATAACCTAATAAAGACCCCTTTCAGTATGCTTCCTTTGTGGAAATGGAATGGCTAACTCTGTCCAACTTTTGGAAGAAAACTTCTGGGAGATGGTAGTTCACAATATTTATTAAATAAGGCAAATTAATTCTGTGAAGGGAGATATTTACAAAAATCTTTAAAATACCTGCAATGTGAGTTTATTTCCAGGACCAGATCATACTCACTCATCTCTCGATCTAACCAACTTGTTGAAAACTTTGGTGATGGTTTTCTCAGGATGACATGGTGGGGCCTTCCTCAATGATTCTAGAACCATTGCGTAGAAAATGTTTGGCAGCCTTAAGGGGCAGTCTTACTGACCCCGGCCATTTCATTTAATGACTTTTCAATTAAAATCATTCTTCATATATATTATGCCTGGGGTGTTCTTTTTCTTAGCCATATCTGGGTACTGAGAGATTAGGATAGATAAGTCCTGAAGAGTCTTGTTTTTTAATGATTTAATATTTCTGAAAAGAAGTCTTAGACTAAACTAAACCCTGCTTTTTCTACCAGTTTCCTAAAAAAATATAGAGAAACATTTTATTTACTTTTGCTTTTCTCTCCATATGACCATTTATGCAACATTCACGGGCACTGAAGAAACATTGGTAGGAAATGGCTGTGACCAGGAAAAGAGAGATATTTATACTAATTTTCATAATTATGAATTTGTCAGATATTTTAGATTGATAAGGGAGCTTATGGGTTTAAGAATGGGCAGTGTGTTTTGTCACCTGTTTGTCCACTGGCATATTCCATAATTTTGGAGTTGGATCAGCAACAACAGGTTGTCAGAGCTAGCATTCAACACTGATGAGTATATCCATGCGGAATATTTAGCAGAAGACCCCATATATCTGAGCAAGGGTCTCAGAGTGCTCTCTCCTGAGAAATTCAACTTCATATCAGCAGAAGAAAGTAAATATAAGAAAAATGCTATGTGTGTGGAGAGCATTAGGAAAGGTCATATATTTCAAAAAAGAATATTGTTTACAAGGAGTGTTAATAGGTTTCAGGGGAAATGTTAATTTTTTTTTCCTGGATGAAATAGCTACTGTAAGTTTTTAATGGTTAATCATTCATTCTTGAATTTTTATATTAAGTATTTTATATTACTTTATTGACTTAACTTTTATGCTCTTCTTCATTTTGACAGTAAAGAATGACCAGGCAATACTCTCTGAAAATTGGAGACCATTTGCAGCTGCTCTCTGTTGAGGAAAGTGAATAATAGGGTGCCCTCAAGGAATTTCAAAGGTATCACTCAACAGAAACTTTTGTGTCTGAAGAAAACTAGATCATTTTATCATGGTGGGCATACTGATATGTTTGCTTTAATAAAATGCCATATTTCTGCCTTTAATCTCTTGTCAGCCAGCTATTAAAAAGCCCCAAAGTGCATGCGTGCAGCACATGTAAACACTTGTGGTTTTGAGGTTACCACAGAACACACTAATAAAGACTGTAATTTGTGTTTTGTGCACAGACTGTAATAATTTATTGAATGGTAGAAAGAAGCTCGAAAAGGATTTGCTCTAACTTTAGCCAGCAAATCAATTTAATTTTAGGGCTCTATGCAGAGGTGCATGTATACACATGTTCATACACTGAAATCATGTTTTAAAAACATCAGAAAGCGTCCATAATAAAAGTGGAGCAACATGTAAATTAACTTCACACACATAGAACACATTCTATCAAGGATTCTAATGTTGTTCCTTTAAGATAATCAGTTAGGAAGGTGTGCTACAAATTCTCTCCAGGAGTGGGTGTGTGTTTGTGTATCACACACTGACACTACATTGGCAGAAGGTAATTAAATTAACTCAAGTAAAGGAAGACAAATCATGATAGCAATCACTTTTTAAACTTCATGAACATTATCTCCATAGCCCCTGTAGAAGGAAGGCAGAGTAGTTTTGTTCCTCTTTTTATGTGAAATAACAAAATGTGGAAAGGTTGAATCATGTCTACAGAAGCTGTCTGACTACAGCTTCTACCATGCTTATTGGAGTGGTTGACTTATCTATTTAAGCAAGACCATTGGAGGTAAGGGTTGTATGTTATTCATCTTCACAGTCCCACTTCTTCCCTCATGAGATACCTTTCATTCAACACATAATCAATGTAGATCATTTGAATGGAAAGGTATTGAGTATATGGAAGACATGAGAGTCTGACTGTATACATGCCTATTTCTGGAAAATTTTGTGAAATTCTGTAGTTTGGGAATAAAACCACACTTTACCAAGATAGACAAAAGCATGTTCTTTTTAGAGAAAACGTCTGTTCCCGGGAGAAATGGATGTTAGGAACTCTAAATGTGTTCATTCCAGAAAGATGCAAGACTCCTCTTCTGGAAAACAATTCATTATTCTCTATGCTCTATGCTTCTTTTCCCCTTAATATGTACATACATACAATAGTTTTTGCTGTGCAGACAAATATTTTGTGGTTCAAAACATTATAAATTTGAAGACTAATTAAAATAAATCCTCTGTGCCACTTTTAAGCAATAACCTGCTTCTTCATTTTGTACATTTATTTATCTAATCAACCAATTCTGACTTAAAACCAGGGAATGAAGAGCTTCCTGTGAACTTTGGAAGGCAGGGAGATATTCTGATAATCTCCAGGGAGACAACAAGTAAGCAGCAGTGTGTGTCTGTAGGCCTGCGTATTTGAAGTAGAATTGAAATTGCACCCAAGTATGCAAGGCTATCAAACCTAGAACGGAGTTTTCTACAAGGGACTAAGCCAATTCTGCAGTTTAATGAGAAATGAATCATGAACCTAGTGACCCAGGGACCTACCGAGAAAAGAGAGGGGAAGAAGAGGGAGAGGAGGGGAGCACACTGAAAAGAAAAAGAAAAAGGAAAGAAAATAACTAGAAAGCCATATCATTCAAATGTTTATCTTGTGCAAGTTAGCTGGTAGTATTTTGTTTTGTGGTAACAGAGGGTGGAAGTCAATAAAATGCCAGTGATAAATATTTTCAGATTGATGAAACTTATACTTTGGAAGATTTTTTGACATAAAGTGTAACGGATATGAAAACTAGAGTTTAGCTCTTGAAGTAGTTCAATTTAACAAGTTTAATTTGGGGCTCTTCTGCCTAACATCCTTTTCGGTATTGCTCTGTGGGTTTTTAAAACGTACATGGATGTCAAATTATCTTTCATTCAGTGTCTTTTAACTGAGCCGAGGTCTTTTAACACACACACACACACAACACACACACACACACAAAGGGGAAGAGGGGTAAATAGATACAAAAGATTGAGTCAAAACAAAGATAGTTCCCCAGGTCATGTTTAAATCTGTAACTCGGTAAGACTGCAAAGGTTCCTGTGTACCAAACTTACTTTATTTTGTTTTAATGTGATGATGAAAACAGCTATTGAAAATTTTTATTATTTATTTATTTGTTTGTTTGTTTACTTAAAGATTTTATTGGGGAATTGAGAAAGGAAACAGTGTTGAGGAATTGGGGAAGGGGAACATTGTATTTTTCCAGGACCCATCACCTCCAAGTTAAGTTGTTGTCCTTCAATCTTAGTTGTGGAAGGCCCAAGCTCAGCTCTAAGTCCAGTCACTGCTTTCAGTCTAGTTGCAGGAGGGCGCAGCCCACCATCCCATGTGGAAGTCCAACTGGCAACCTTGTTGTTAAGAGTACACACTCTCACCAGCTGAGCCACCTGGCCGGCCCTATTGAAACATTTTTGATAAAGATGGGCAGATTTGAAGAATAATGACCAAGTGAATCAATTTAGAACATCAGGTATAGGCTACATTTTAAATTGAAATGATTTAAAAATCACATCAGCATCCACCACTATCTTTTCTAAGGCTTTCATCTCTTTTAACAAAAATGTCATGCATATAGGCTATAATTTGTACTTAAAGTGTTAATTTAACATTATGCCATGATTGCAGTAGAACCATAAATGAAACCAAAGCACAGCACTGACATCACAGGACACAATCCAAGTTGTAACTCACTAAATCTACTCATCTCTACATATGAGGTGTAAGACCTGCAAAAAACAGATGTAAGAAGAATGAAAGATAATACCTTTAATTTTCTTATTCCCACAGAGCATACATGTATTTCTTTACAATGAGATCTAGAACTAACTGAAGAGTACAACTCCAAAGATAAGGAAACGTATCACAAGTTTGGGTTCCAAAAATGTTAGATAATGTCAGTGGTTTGTCAATACCTTGTAGTAATCATGGATCCTTTATAAGAACTTGTGAAGTTGATATTTTAGGATCACAATATTGCAAGATTTAAAATGAAATAGATGTCAAATATTTAGATACAGACTCAGACACATCTGATCTAAGTCTTGCTGGATGTGACATCTGAAAATTGCTAGTGTAGTTTTTAGAATAGTATAATTAACATTTGTCAATTTTCTTTAGTGTTTACCTTTCATATTTAAAATTATCATTAGTTCTAAATGAACGCTTAAAAATAATTGTAGGGTCTGTCAATTTGAAGCCAAATGGTTCAAAATATCAATAAATTCAAGTATAAGACTTTCTAAATTCTGATATTTAAGAACTTAATTAATTACTTAATTCATCCATTTATCCCTCCATGTGCCTTTGTTAGATTCTAAATAAATACTTGCTGAATGGAAGAATGAATGAGTATGAACAAAGTTCCATACGTTTGGAACATACCTCTCTTATATGAAATCATCATTAACTCAGAATAAATAAAAAAATAATAAGCCTAGATGCTGGCGATTGAGTAGTGAAGATGATCGATTAAAATCTTGCCCATTTGGAGATTGCATTCCAATGATGAAATTTCATGAACCATCCGTATGCCTTTCAAACTAAATTCCAAGGCAACTGGGAAGATAATTTTTTTATATATATTTTCTCTCTTAGATGCCTGTGGTTTTCTTTGCCCTTCACCAGGAACAAGCTGTGGATCCCTGTAAGATTAGGATGGGTTCACATGCACTTCTCAAGTTGGGGCTCCCGCGGCTACCCTGGCTCATGCACTCGGTCATTATATCCATCCTCTCAGTTCTGAGGTTTAATTTAAAGACATAAAAAAAGCACTCAACAAACTTTTAAGGGTAATGCAAATTATTGCTTTTGAAATTCTGAGTGAAAAATGCCATAGAGAGTGAAATAGGGGAGGAAAATTTTATTCTTGTTTGATGACACAGGAACAGCTCTAAGGACAAAGTTGAAGTGCAGCTCGTCTTTGCCATGTCAGCATTTCATCTTCGAGCTTCTGAGCATCTCAGGTCCATCCTCATGTTCTTGCTTTGCTTACGAAGCTCACAGCTGAAGGGCAACTTGAATTTCTAGGGGGAACAAGGTGATGGGAAGGGAGAGGAAGGGTTCATATTTTTCTGATGCTCTGACATCAGTGAGAGAAAAATACACAAAGTGCTACATCAGTGACGGATCCTCGGAGGTTTTGCTGGGTGGTTCACGTGACCTCCACAGCCCTGCCCTGAGCAAGGCTTCATGGAGTGGACTTCAGTGTGCAAAGAGGTGGTCATTGCGTTGTTGGTTATATAAACCTCTTCTGATTATTTAGGAATCAAATATGAAAATTGATTTAGAGAACACTATGAATAAAATTGCTCTTTATTTTTAAAGATTTTTACTGGGGAATTGGGGGAATGGGAACAGCTCTGGGGAATTTGGAGAAGGGGAACAG
>NW_017731609.1:422919-435585 GCF_001890085.2 Hipposideros armiger
GTGACTCATAGGCAGCCCAGCTCCAGGTTGAGCTGTTGTTCAGCATCTTAGCTGTGGAGGGCAGTGTCACTGGCCCTCATATGTGGGATCCGAACCCGGGCCCTCTGGCATCCCAAGCGAGTTCTTAACCATCGCGCCACTCGGCCGGCCCCATTGGATAACCTTTATTGCTTAAAACAGAGAACTCAGATAATTTTTCTCTCTAGGTGGTACCAATGCGAACTTTTTTTTGCATGTAAAAATGCACGTTTTTCCAAAATACCTTCTCTCATCTTTCCAGAGAGAAAAATGGCTCACTATGAAAAATGTCTCTGGTTTTTTTTCTTGGACTCGTTGATAAACCTTTGAAACCTTCAGTTCAGTTTCTCTTGAACACCATATTAAGTTTTCAAAAGAATTTGCCACAGATAAGGTAGGAAACTTGGACCTAAGCATGGTTTCTCCCCACTTTTTTCTTTTTTGACTAAATTCTTATTTTACTATGCTAGCAGTAATCAAAGAGCAAAAGCCAAAAGCCAAAAAAAAAAAAAAACTGATACAAAACAGGAAATTTCCATCATTGTGAAAGCAGTGAAAAATCAAAGCCTTTGAAAACCCCTTATATATCAATTATTATGTTTAAATAAATTCTGGTAATAAATGAATAGTGATAATTGGCACCAACAAGAGACTCAGGCACATCTGAAAATGTGTAAATGTCTATGGGGACATCATAAGTCTATCGGCCTTTATAATGCATTTTTGAAGACTGAAGCTCTTTTAAGAATTAATAGATGTTTGAAAACCAATATTTGCTTGGCAAAGTGAAATTTTTCAGAGATCTGTTATTAGAAGCCAAAGAGAAATGATGACCTGGTATAAAGTAATCTAGCCAGCTTGATCCACATGAGGAAGATGGGGCTAATTGGGCATCCAGACGCCCTGAGCTTGATGTATGAAACATCTATCTGTGGCAATCCAGAAGGCTGGCTGAATTAAAATACTGGGGGTGCGATGGCTTTAGTGTCCAACATTGAGAATTACCGAGAGGATGTGAATGGTAATGTAGTAACATTCTCAGGATAAAGCAGCAATGCCTAAGTCTTCATGGTAAACTTCAGCCTACCAATATCTTACACACATGCCTGTGTATTGCTGGATGCAAATCTAGTATGGCATGAAGACCTTGTAAGAGATTTCTGCAAACATGTTTTTGTTGTTGTTGTTGTTGTTGTTTTTCCAGTAGAAACTTAAGGCTACTCTTTTACTATTGCACTTCTATGAAATGAAAAGGTAAATTCTTATCTTTCACCAGGGAGTCTTTTGGGTATATAAATAATAGTCAGCCATGTGTGTTTGATTTATTTCTCAGTCCATGGTAGTATTCTGCATGGCCATTGGTGTCCAAAGTTTAAGCGTTGCATGTCTCCTAGTGGGACTATTACATTTTAAGTAGAATTCTTTTATTTGTTCTTTTTCCCTCCATATTTAATCTCAGATTATACCATAAAGATAACCAGCTGCAGAAATGGAAGACTACCCAAAGTCCTATGGAATGGATAGTCTGAAAAGGGACAAGATTTTTTCAGTTTCAGCAGGGCAAAACCAGAGGGCCGTGTGTGGTTTGCTTTATGCTAACCAGCGTGCTCTCCTTTCATTTTACACCAGAGCCAGTCCTGTGAAATTGAGGACACAGTGTTTTCAAAGTAGAGAAGCTGTCATTTTTTAGTTATTATGTGTGAGCAAGCCTATTCTGCTTAATTCCAAAAACATGATGATGCCAGAAATCTGATAAACTCTCAAGAGATTAAACATCAGGTTTTGGGCATGTCTGTTTCTTCTGATGCTTCCAATTCCATTGGAGGAACATAAACATGATATTCATAGGTTAATCTGGAAACGCTTCCAGGCAAATTTAGCCCTTTTCTTAGTTCCCTCCAAACACCAGGATCATTTTATAGCCATGGATTATTTGTGCAATACTTACCCTCTGTAAGTTAGTTAATGAAAGGTAAGCCTCTAGAGAAACTACACTTACTTCTTGCTTCTATATTGATCCATTTAATATATTTCTCCCTCCTTTTTTGAGGAATTTCATCCAGCATATGGTGTTTTATTAATGTAACAGCATGACTAAAATAAATTTCAATTTGGGGAGAGAGGAAAGAAAGTGTCTGGAGATATGTGTCTTTATCCCATCTCTGCCAATAATTAATTAATTGTGTGATTTGGAAGAGGCATCAAGTGCTCTGCCTCCAATTCTCTATTTGCAAGAAGGACCATTCTTGTAACTAAATCTTTACGAAAGAGGATAATGTGTTACACATAGATGAAGAAATATACTCAGCTGTGAAACCAACTCACTTGTTCCCATAGTGGCTAGTTCTGTTTCTTATTGCTCCTCTCAATTCATTTGTTCATCTTCTGATAAATATTTTTTGTATTACAATTATATACTAATCTATCTATCATCTATCTATCTATCTATCTATCTATCTATCTATCTATCTATCTATCATCTATCTAACCTATCTGCCTATCATCTGTCTATCACATTATATAAAAATGATTTATAAAGTCCTGAGGTTCAAAATAGAAAAGTTAGGAGAGTTTCACATAATGCAAAAGGCTTCATTCAGCAATTACAAAATGATGGACTGAGGACTGTTTTAAAAGGAGCAATTTTAAGAAGGTCCAAGATGATGGACTAGGTAAATGCTATGCCTACTGTCTCCCAGGATCACACCAAAAATTACAATAAATTGTAGAACAATCAACCTCAAGAATCATCTAAAGACTAGTTGAACAGAACCTATATAACTAAGGATATGAAGAAGAGGCCACATCAAAACTGGTAGATGGGGTGGAGATGTGAAATGGGCTGACCCCAAAACTACAGATAGTGCTTGAACTCCAGGAAGGACACCTTGGTGGCAGGGGTCCCTGGGAAGAGGGAAGAGTAGCAGTCCCACACCGGTATCCCCAGCCCAAGGGGCCTGTGCTGGAAAGAGGAGTTACAAAAACATCTGGCATTTAAAATCAGTGAGGAATCTGTCTGTCTGTCCAGGTGAGATGGAAGGCAGCTAGAAAGCCAGATGCTCTCTTAAAGGGCCCGCACACAGACTCACTCACTTGCAAACACTCACTTGGTCTCTAGTGAAGGGGCAGCAACTCAAGAGGTGCCAGAGACATAGTGGGAATGACTGAACAGTGTGGCTGCAGGGAGAGAGCTGGAGGGATAACCATCATTGTATGGAACTTGCCTCATATAAAGCCTATGGGAGGGTGCCATCTTTTCTATGTTGAAGCCTCCCCCAAAGGGCCAAATCTGAGACCATGTTGGTCTGGTAAAATCTATGTATGTGCACCCCTTTGGTGACACCCTAGGTCCCCTCCCTGCTATGCTATTTTGTATCACCAGGGGCATGCTCAGTGCCTGGGTGCCAGCCCTGCCCTACAAGCTGCAGAAGCCTTTTACAGCAGCAGAAGGCCCATGGTGGCCAGGAGAACTTTTGTGGGTGGACCGTGAAACACACCTGTGCCACAGCCGCTCTTGGGCAACTCTCAGGTGTTTGCAGGCCTGAGGTGAGTGGTGGCTGGCTGTTATGTTCTCAAAGTGCTTTTTGTGAAGTGGTCATGGGACCTGTGGGACAACATCAAGCGTAACAACATTCGCATCATAGGAGTCCCAGAAGAATAACAGAGGGAGCAAAGGATTGAGAACCTATCTGAAGAAATAATGACTGAAAACTTCAAGAAATATGAAGAAAATAGACATATAATCCAGGAAGCACGAGAGTCTCAGACAAGATAACCCAAACATGTCCATACCAAGACAAATTATAATTAAATGGCAAAGGTTAAAGACAAAGAGATAATCCTAAAAGCAGCAAGAAAAAGACATGTAGTTACTTACAAGGGAGCTCCCATAAGAAGATCAGTTGATTTCTCAACAGAAATTTTGCAGGTCAGAAGGTAGTGACAAGAAATTTTCAAAGTGATGAAAAACAAGGGCTTATAACCAAGGCTATCTTACCCAGCAAAGCTATCATTTCAAATTGAAGAAGAGACAAAGAGCTTCCTAGTCAAGAAAAAGCTAAAGAAATTCATTACCACCAAGCCAACATTAAAGAAAATGTTAAAAGGACTTCATTAAGTAGAAAAAAGAAGAAAACAAATAAAGATAAAAAGTATTAATAATAAAGTAACAATAACTATGTAACTATCAATAATCACTATAAATGTAAATGAATTAAATGCCCAATCAAAAGACACAGGGTAGCTGAATAAAACAAGGCCCTATCAAGTTTTCATCTTGGAAAAAATATAAATCATTGTTCAGATTAGAGAGTTCCTTTTTATTTTTTTAATTAAAATGTATTGGGGTGACAATGTTTAGTAAAATTACATAGGTTTCAAGTGTACAATTCTGTAATACATCATCCATACATCGCATTGTGTGTTCACCACCCAGAGTCAGTTCTTCCATCACCATACATTTGACCCTATTTATCCTCATCTACCACCCCCTTTCCCCCTTCCCCTCTGGTAACCACTAAACTATTGTTCGTGTCTATTAGTTTTTGTTTATTTGTCTTGTTCCTTTGTTGCTTTCAATTTTATGTCCCACATATCAATAAAATCATATGGTTCTCGTCTTTTTCTGTGTGACTTATTTCGTTTAGCATAATAATCTCAAGATCCATCCATTTTGTTGCAAATGGCACTATTTCATCTTTTCTTATGGCAGAATCGTATTCCATTGTGTATATATACCACAACTTCGTTATCCAATCATCTTATCAGAGGCACTGTTTGCAAAAATATTCTCTCATTTGGTTGGTTGCCTCTTTATTTTGTGGATGGTTTCCTTTGCAGAAGCTTTTTAGTTTGATATAGTCCCATTCATTAATTTTAGCTTTTACTTCCCTTGTCTTTGAGGTAAAATTCATAAAATATTCTTTGAACCCAAGGTCCATAAGTTTAGTACCTATGTTTTCTTCTATGCAGTTTATTGTCTCAGGTCTTATGTTTAGGTCTTTAATCCATTTTGAGTTAATTTTGGTACATGGTGACAGCAGTCTAGTTTCATTCTTTTGCATGTGGCTTTCTAATTCTCCCAGCACCATTTATTGAAGAGGTTTTCTTTTCTCCATTATATGTTTTTGGCTCCTTTATCAAAAGTTATCTGTCCATATTTCTATGGGTTTATTTCTGGATTTTTAATTTTATTTCGTTGGTCTCTGTGTGTGCTTTTCTGCTAATATGATGCTGTTTTGATTATTGTTGCTCTGTAGTACAAGCTGATGTCAGGGAGTGTGATATCTTCAGCATTATTCTTTTTTCTTAGGATTACTTTGCTGGCCTATCTCAAAAAAAGAAAAATCCCAGATAAACAACCTCATGTTACACCTTAAAGAACTAGAAAAAGGAGAATAAATAAAGCTTAAAGTAAGTAGAAGGAACAAAATAATAAAACTCAGAAGAGAACTAAATGAAATCGAGAACATAAAGAGTTTCTTATAGGAGGTTTGTTCTTTAGGTTAGTAAATGGAATATAAGAACATCTAAAATGTACCTTATGACATAAGAATTTCATAATCATTTTTCTGTGTGTTTTTGCTGTTTCATCTCTGAACACTTTTTTAAAATTTTATTAAATTTATGGTGGTACATTGGTTAGCAAAATTATATAGGTTTCAATTGCACAATTCTATAAGACATCATCTATATATTGCATTGTGTGGTCACCACCCAGAGTCAGTTCTCCTTCCATCACCATATATTTGATTCCCTTCACCATTTACTACCATCTCCCCCTTTATCTTCTGGTAACCACTAAACTGTTGTCTGTGTCTATGAGTTTTTGTTTGTTTGTTTTTCTTGTTGATTTGTTGTCAGTTTTTCATATACCACATACGAGGTCTGACAGTTGTGTTCCTGAGCTCATCCTAGAAAAAGTGCTACATACCTCATCGCTGAATATCACTATGGTCATCTTCAAAATACTCCCCTTAGGAAGCTACGCACAAATGCCAGCACCTACTCCACCCTTCAAAGAAATTTTGGGACTCTTTTTCTAGAATGGCCATCAGAGCTGTCATCCTATTACCCTTGATGTCCTGAATGACATCAAAATATCTCTTTGAATATTTCCTTTATCTTTGGGTAAAGAAAGATGTCATTGGGGACCAGATCAGGTGAGTAGGGAGGGTGTTCCAATATAGTTATTCATTTACTGGCTAAAAACTCCCTCACAGACAGTGCCATGTGAGCTGGTGCATTGCTGTGATGCAAGAACCATGAATTGTTGGCGCAGAGTTCAGGTCATCTAACTTTTTCACACAGCCTTTTCAGCACTTCCAAATAGTAAACTTGGTTAACTGTTTGTCCAGTTGGTACAAATTCATAATGAATAATCCCTCTGATATCAAAAAAGGTTAGCAACAACATTGCAACGAGTTTGCAAACTTAATTGCTAGGCCTCATATACATGAAGTCATATGGTTCTGGACTTTTTCTGTCTGACTTATTTTGCTTAGCATGATAATCTCAAGATCCATTCATGCTGTCATAAATGGCAGTATTTCACCTTTTCTTATGGGATTAATATTCCATTGTGCATATGTACCACATCTTCTTTATCCAAACGACTATTGAAGGACACTTTGATTGCTTTTATGTCTTGGCCACCATGAATATTGCTGCAATAAACACATGGCTACATGTATCTTTACGGGTAAATGTTTTCAGGTTTTTTGGGTAGATATCCAAGAGAGGGATTGTTGGGTCATATGGTTTTTCTACTACTAATTCCTTGAGGAACCTCCATACTGCTTTCCAAGCGGTTGTATCCATCCTGGGAGCACCAGGAGTGTATTAAGATTCATTTTTCTCCACAACCTCTCCAACACTTGTTATTACATATCTTGTTGATAATAGTCATTCTAACCGGTATGAGGTGGTATCTCATTGTGGTTTTGATTTTCATTTCCCTGGTGGCTAGTGAAGTTGAGCATCTTTTAATATATCTGTTGGCCATTTGTATGTTTTCTTGGAAGAAATGTCTGTGTAGGTCCTCTGCCCATTTTTAATTGGATTTTTAAAATTATCATTATTGAGTTATATGAGTCATTTATATATTTTAGATATTAGTCCCTTATCAGAGGTGTTGTTTGCAAATATCTTCTCCCATTTAATTGGTTGCCTATTTGTTTTGTTGATAGTTTCTTTTGCTGTGCAGAAGCTATTTAGTTTGATATAATCCCATTAATTTATTTTTGCTTTTACTTCTCTTGCCTTTGAGGTCAAACTCATAAAACCTTCTCTGAACCTAAGTTCCATAAATTTAGTACCTATGCTTTTTCTATGTAATTTATTGTTTCAGGTCTTGTATTTAGCTTTTTGATCCATTTTGAGTTAGTTTTGGTATATGGTGGCAGATAGCAATCTAGTTTCATTCTTTTGCACATGGTTTTTCAACTT
The DNA here is from genome assembly GCF_001890085.2 of Hipposideros armiger. Classification (NCBI taxonomy): domain Eukaryota; kingdom Metazoa; phylum Chordata; class Mammalia; order Chiroptera; family Hipposideridae; genus Hipposideros; species Hipposideros armiger. Next base: position 430,384 of record NW_017731609.1, read on the forward strand.
TCCCAGCACCATTTGTTGAAGAGGCTTTCTCTTCTCCAGTGTATGTTTTTGGCTCCTCTGTTGAAAATTATCTACCCATATATATGTGGGTTTATTTCTGGGTTCTCTATTCTATCCCATTGATTTGTATGTCTGTTTTTCTGACAATACCATGCTGTTTTGATTATTGTTGCTTTGTAATGTAATTGAAGTCATGAAGTGTGACACTTCTGGCCTTGTTCTTTTTTCTCAGGATTGTTTTGACCATTTAGGGTCTTTTGTGATGTCATACAAGTGACGATTTTTTGTTTCATTCCTTTAAATAATGCCTTTGGGATTTTGAAGGGGATTGCATTAAATATGTATATTGCTTTGGGTAATATGGCCATTTTATCTGTATTGATTCTTCCAATCCATGAATATAGACTATCTTTCCATTTCTTTGAGTGTTCTTTAATTTATTTTAATAAGGTCCTATAGTTTTCAAGGTATAGCTCCTTCACATACTTTGTTAAGTTTATTACTGGGTACTTTATTCTTTTTTTTGCAATTGCAAAAGGATTTTTGTTTTATTTCTTTTTGTGTAATTTCATTGTTTTTTTCTTTTTTAAAAGATTTTATTAGGGAATTGGGGAGGGGAACAGCATTGGGGAATTGGGGAAAAAGAAAAGACAAGTTGCTGTCCTTTTGTTCTTCAGTCTAGTTGTGGAAGACATCGCTTCATTGGCCCATATTGGCATTATCATTGCGCTCTTCCCGGGTGAGGCAGATCGGTCGCTGGGCCCTGGATGGCTGCTCACGGCAGCTCTTGGCAGCTCACGCCAGCTGCCAGCCACTCATGGTAGCTATACAGCAGCCCCCTGTTGCCAGCTTACACCGTTGCCAGCAATTCACGGCAGCCCAGCTCCCAGTCGAGCTGTTTTTCACCATCTTAGCTGTAGAGGGCGCAGTGTCACTGACCCTAATATGGGGTCTGAACTGGGGCCCTGCTGCTCAGAGCTAGTGTCCCAAGCCAACTCTTAACCAATGCGCCACTCGGCTGGCCTTTTCATTTCATTGTTAGTATATAGAAATGCAATGGATTTTTGTACATTTATTTTGTATCCTGCAATTCTACTGTATTTGTTTAATGTTTCTAATAGTTTTTTGGTGGAGTCTTTAGTGTTTTCTCTATAAAGAATCATGTCATCTGCAAAAAAATGAGAATTTGACTTCTTCATTTTCAATTTGGATGCCTTTTATTTCTTTCTCTTGCCTGATTGCTATGGCTAGGACTTCCAATATTATGTTGAGCAACAGTGGTTAGAGGGGGGCATCCATCCCTGTCTTGTTCTTGATCATACAGAGAAATCTTTCAGTTTTTACCATTAAGTATGATATTAGCAAGCAGGTGTAGTCATACTCATATCTGGTGAAGTAGACTTAGAGATATAAAAGGTAACAAGAGACAGGAAGAACATTTCATAATGATAAAGGGACAATATAACAAGAAGACATGACACTTAATATACATGGTTCAATCAGAGAGCACCAAAATATATAAAGCAACTACTAAGAGAACTAAAGGGAGAAACTGACAAAAACACAATTTTAATAGGGGACCTAAATACTACATTGACTCCAAACATAAAATAAATTAGGGAATAGCATTCTTAAATGACATATTAGATTAAATGGACATAATCTACATTTACAGAACATTTCACCCCAGAATACCAGACTATACACTGCTGCACATGGGGCATTCTCAAGGATAAACCAATTGTTGGGACACAAAACTTACCTCGACAATTTTAAGAAGATTGAAATCATACCAATCATGTACCCTAACTACAATGCTTTGAAGTTGGAGATCTACTACAGAAAAAAAAAAGTGGTAAAAACCAAAAATAAGTGGAGATTAAACCACATGCTATTTAAAAATGACTGGGTCAAAGGAGAAATAAAAGGAGAGATCAAAAGAGACATAGACACAGATGAGAATGAAAATACCAAATTTTGAACATATCAAAATTATTGGAATACTATGGAAACTGTAAGAAGAGGGAAATTTATATCATTACAGGCCTATCTCAAGAAACAAGAAAAATCCCAAATAAACAATCTAACATTACATCTGAAAGAACGAGAAAAAGAAAAACAAATAAAACTCAAAATCAGTAGAAGGAAGCAAATAATAAAACTTAGAGCAGAATTAAATGAAATAGAGCACAAAAAGACAATAGGAAAAAATAATACAGTTAGGAGATGGTTCTTTGAAGAGATTAATAAAATTGACAAACTTCTGGCAAGACTAACTAAGGTAAAAAGAGAAAGGACATAAATGAGCAAAATCAGAAATGAAAGAAAAGAAGTTATAATGAATACCACAGAAATACAAAGGATCATATAAGCATACTTACTGTGAAGGACTATATGCCACCAAATTCAATAACCTGGAAGAAATGGACAAGTTCTTAGAAATAAATAACATTCCTAGACTGAATCATGAAGAACTGGAAAATCTAAATAGACCAATCAACAGTAAGAAAATTTAATCATCCAAAACCTCTCAAAAAGCAAAAGTGCAGGACCTGATGAATCCTACCAAACCTGAAAGATGATTTAAAACGTTCTCGTCAAATTCCTCTAAAAATTTGAAGAAGAAACAATACTTTCTAACTCATTTATGAGGCCAATGTTATTTTGATATCAAAACCTGGTAAGGATAACACACAAAAAAGAAAACTACAGATCAATATCTCTGATGAATACAGATGCAAAAATCTTAAACAAAATATAGCAAATCAAATACAACAATATATTAAAAAGATTATACATCACGATCAGTGGGTCTCTTATAAGAGGCGAAAGGAGATTCAACATATGCAGTGATCAATGTGATACACCACATAATCAAAATAAAGGATAAAAATCATATGATCATATCAATAGATGCAGAAAAAGCATTTGACGAGATGCAACATCCATTTATGATTAAAATACTTAATAAAATGGATATAGAAGGTAAGTACCTCAGTATAATAAAGGCCATCTGCAACAAGCTCTGAATACTGTTTATTATTATTTTAATTTAATTTATAAGTGTCACCATTTTAAAAAATTTTCTTTCTTTTTATCCAACCACAATTAAATTCATTTCTAAAGTCAACATTTTTTTTTTTTTTTTAGCTGAGCCATCCTGCCATCTGTTGGCAGCTCAGTGGCAACTCAACTTGGGCTGGAACTCACCGCTGTTGCTCAGAGCTCACACTCTTGAGCAAGCTCTTAACCAACTGAGCCACTCGGCCAGCCAACATATATTTTTGAAAGTCTGATTTGCAGTATTTCTAAGCTAGCAAACTTGCTTTATTAAGTTTAAATGCAGCTATAGATCTTATTGCTGTTCTTAAACTCACATATGAATTTTTTTTCTTCAATGGCCTACCATTTTCTTCATTCTTTTTTGGGACTTCTTTCACTTTCATGATTTATTAACCTCTTGCTTAATTGTTTCAAATTATATCCTAGTAAATGTAGTGCAAGTCTAATTTAATGGAGCAAGAACACTCTCCATCTTTTCTGACAATTGGGAATGAGAATATCCTCCTCTCCTGGTTTATACCTATGTTCTACATGGGAGAAGGAAGTGAAGAGGTATTAAATGGGAGACTATATCTATAATAGGTAGACCTGTTAATGTTAGAAAAATAAGTGTGCAAAGAATGTTTACATGTATTGTATAAATTGCTAATAAAACTGGTTTATAAAATTGTATAGTCTTGCATATTTTAGAAGCTTTGTACACAAGGGGTAGAAAAATAGCTATATAGCGACTCATTAATTAAAGATAAATAAAAACACCTACTTTTAATTTTTTTAAAATAATTAAGTCAGTATCCTTTCACAAATATACGTAACTAAGACATTTCTATTTTGTCATTTGTTTTGTATTTCCACTAAGCTTTTGATAGACTATGCTGTTAACTGCAAATACAATTACTCCCAATACAAAGGAACTTCATGTTAATTTTATGAATTTGAAAGAGCCCTCCCTTCTCTTTTAAATTTCTAGTCCCTTGTTTCTGTACTTGAATATCTTTCTTAGAAAAAGAATAAAGAGTTTATTCTTTGAACTTACTTATTAGACTTAGTGGTGGTGTAATTTTATATTTGTTATTGTTAAATAAAAAAAACTAAGAAAATTTACTTACATGTAAGCTTAAGAAAGTTATTGGAGAAGTATAAATGTTATCTATTTATTCCCCAAAGCATTAAAAATATATAAGTGACAGATCGATGTCATGTACCTCTGATATGATACACTGAGAAGGGTACATCAATTCTGTGGCATTCTTGCCAAAAAATGTATAATCTTCATGCAATCAAAAGAAAACATCAGGTAAACCAAAACTGAGGGACATGAGACCCGTACTCATTCTACAAAATAGCAGATCTATACTCTTCAATACACTGTGTTAGGATCAAAGAACAAAGGGAAAGATTGAGATACTATCAGAGATTGGGGGAGACTAAGGAGAGATGATGACTATATGCGTTGTGGGATCCTAGGACAGAAAAATGACCATAGTGGAAACAGTGGTGAAATTGGAATAAAGACTGTAGTTAGTTAATAGTATTGTACCAGTGTTAATTTTTTAGTTTTTGTAACGTTTTTATGATTATGCAGTATGTTAACATCAGGAAAAACTAGATGAAGAGTATATGAGAGCTCTCATACTACTTTTGCAACTTTTCTGTAAATCTAAATTTACTTTAAAAATTTTTAAATATAGTCTTACACTTTCCGACTGTTATATAGAGACATGTTTATATGTTTATTTTTTTCTTTATTTGAGGTTTGTGTTTATTTCATATTATAGACTCCTAACTTAGAACTGAAAGGTGGCTGACAATTATGCAATTTGATCTCCTTATTGGATAGATGAGGAAATTGAGAGCCAGAGAAATTTGACAGGTGAGACTAGGACTCAGGGGCCCTGACTCTCAGGGTGGTTTTTTTCTCCACACAATTCTGATTCCAGACTGAGGAGGGCTATTAGAAGAAATTGTGATTTAATTACTTAGATTTTTTTAAAAAAATATTTTTATTGGGGAATTGAGGGGGTTGGGAACAGTGCTGGGGAATTTGGGGAAGGGGAACAGACAAGTTGCTGTCGTTTTGTTCTTCAGTCTAGTTGTGGAGGACGTTGCTTCACTGGCCCAAGTTGGCACCATCATTGC
>NW_017731609.1:439715-445013 GCF_001890085.2 Hipposideros armiger
GAAAAAGAAAAGAGAATGAACTACTAGTAAGTCAACAACCTGAATGGGTCTCAAGGACATTATGCTGAATGATAAAGGCAATTACAAAAGGTTATATAAGGTTTTATGAGTGTAGGGTTTCATGTATATAATATTATGGAGTATTCTGGAAGTGACAAAATTATAAAAATGGGAGTTAGTGATTGTGAAGTCTTGGGATATTGGGGTGGGGACTGGGTGTAAATTTAAAGCTGTAGCATCTTTGTGGTGATGGAAAAGTTCTCTCTTGATGTTTGGTGGTTATAGGAATTTACACATGCGATATGGGTAGAATGGCATAGAATACACACACACATGTTAATTTCCTGGTTTTAATACTGTACTATACTTATATAAGGTGTTATTATTGGTAAAAACTGGGTGACGTGTATATGGGATCTCTGTGTATTATTTTGCAACTTTGTTAAGTCTATAATCAAACCAAAATCAAAAGTTTAGAAAAAAAATAAAGAAAGAAAATAAAAGAGGATGTTCCAGGTTTGACTAGAGGTGGCTTGGAAAGGTTTGAGGAGCCCTGTGGGGTACTCCAGGGGGTGTTTACAGAAGAATGACCAGCATCCTACTGTCTCTCCCATGAGCAATGTCAAGGAAGCAGGCTGCCCATGGGCTTCAAGCCAATGTGTCTTTTGAGGGAATGTGAGGGACCAACTCCTAACACCATCATATTGGGCCTTAGGGTTTAACATGGATTTTGAGGGTCACCAAAGCTGTGCCCAGAGTCCTCATATCCTCAAAACGCCCCTGCTTGTTGATGAATTATTATGGTTACTGGGCACAATTCTTTGCCCTATATTTTCCATTAAAGGTCTGCTAGTTCTGTGTCCATTCCCCCTCCCACCCCTCCTCCTCTTTTTTCCATCTTCTTTTTCCTTGAAGAGGTTAAGTTTTTCTCTCATTTTCAGAGATAGTCAACTTGGAAGTTTCATCTTATTAGACAACATGGTGAACTTCAAAAGGTAAATTGCTTTCTGGTCAGGGTTCCCAGAATGACACAAATCCAGTAATATACTAAAANCAGCCCAGCTCCAGGTTGAGCTGTTGTTCAGCATCTTAGCTGCAGTGTCACTGGCCCTCATATGTGGGATCCGAACCGGGGCCCTCTGGCATCCCAAGCCAGTTCTTAACCATCGCACCACTCGGCCGGCCCTAGATATTTTTTAATTACAAAGAATAACAAACAATTTAAGACCTACTGTGTACCTATGATCGACTCAGAGCCTAGTTTTGGTTTCGGTTTTTGATTTTTTTCATAAAAGTATTCACTGGCCTCATGTTACCAAATGCAATTTAAAACTACTGGTATACAAACTATCAAAGGCAAATGTTACTTCATTCATTAGTGCTCTCTTATAGCCTATAATCAAAGTACAACCTATTGAATAAAATAGATTGCTTCTTAGATTCTATTGATTGTTTCTGTGAATTTTCAAGATATGATTTATTAATAAATGCCTTCTCCACCATTACTTTTAATTGTGTTTATTCACATATTTTTTTCTGTTCTTACAAAGTGAAAATAAAATAATTAAAGGAGTTTTTAAATGTTTTTCATAATTTTCACTTGGGTGATATGGAGACAAGCCTGTGGATTAGTTATTTCTTTGGATATGTGAATGTGTATATGTGTGTTTTCTTCTTCAAATCAAAAGGATAAGGCCTCTATTTCTTTCATAGAAATAATCCATACATTAAAAAATCCTAGGTGTTTCTAATGTGGACATGACCCAGTTACTAGGCTGTCAAGTAGCAAGAGTACCTGGTCATAGCAATTTAATATTATATTTAAATAGCTATCCAAGACCTTTAAAAGTTAGTGTCTTGTTAATGTTAATTGCCATGTGTCTAGGGTCTTGAATAGAAGTACAGAGGGAACAGGACAGGGTTTATTTATTAGTCATTGCCATTAACACAATACAATGTTATAAATTCTGTCTTAGAGCCTTACTTGTTATTTTAGCTGAAATACTAGTAAATATGGGAAAAGAATTCTGTAAATAAGTTTGACAGGTTTTTCCTATAGAAGGCGGCTTGCACATGTAGTGCTGACTGCTGTTCTATGTTGTCACCCCATGGAGGCTACCTGACACGTAATGACTTGAGGTGTTGTTCTGTAGAAACTGAGATGGAGGGAGTCTCACCACATAATGTGGTCGAGGAGAAGGTTTTGCTTAAAAGTAAAAATTAAAAAGGATGCTCAAAAGAGGATCAATAAAATTGATAAGCCTCTAGCCAGGTTAAGAAAGAGAAAAAGAAAAAAATTATTAATATCAGAAATTAAGAGGGGACATCGCCATAGATCCCATGGGTAGTAAAAATACAGAGAGTGCCAAAAATGTGTACACAATTTAAGAAAGGAAAACTGTATTAAAATTGTAATACTCAATATATACCGATAACAAAAGATGAATGCAAGTCACACTTGACCTCAGCAATTACAAGAAGTACTCAAAGTGGTTACCATCAGCATCCAGACACTTCTGATTACAGCAATCTACTGCTTGAGCAACGTTGACCTAAGTGTCTACTTATATACATTTTTTTGGCACCTGCAGTATAACAAAGAAATACTATGAATAACTTCATGACCATAATTTGATAATATAAGTAAAATTCACTAATTTCTTAAAAGATAAAATCTGCCAAAGCTCATACAGAAAGAGACAATCTGAATAGTCTATATCTAATAAAGAAATTGAATCAATAATTAATAGCCTTCCAAAACAGAAAGTGTCAGACACAGATGCGTTCATGGTGAATTAAACCAAACATTTAAGGAAGAAATTACACCAATTTTCTACAATTTCTTTCAGGAGATAGAAGCAGAGGGAAAACTTTTAAACTCATTTGATGAGGCCAACATTACCCTAATTCAAAAACAGAAAAATATAATACAAGAAAAGAAAACTTACAAACCAATATCTCTCATGAACATGGAAGCAAAAACCTCAACAAAATATTAACAAATTGAATAGAACAATGTATAAGAGTAATTATACAACTTGACCAAATGGATTTATCTCAGGTATGCAAGATTGGTTCAACATTTGAAAATCAATTAATGTAATCCATCACATCAATAGGCTAAAGAAGAAAAAAATCACATGATGCTATCAATAGATGCAGAAAAAGCATTTTTCAAAATCCAATACCCATTCATGACAAAAAGAACTCTCAGCAAACTAGGAATAGAAGGGATCTTCTTCAACTTGATAAATAATATCTATTAAAAAAACCTACAGCTAACATCAACCTCAATAATGAGAAAGTAGAAGCTTTATAGCTACGATCAGAAACAAGATATATATGCCTCTTCTCTAAGGTCTTAAACTGAAATGCAGAGGGGGCAGCTTAACTGACTTGTGCAGTTCAAACCTGTGTTGTTCAAGGGTTGACTGGCAGTTGGGAATCTATGTGGAAAGCTGACTAAAGTTATATATGGATTTTTTTTTGCTGCACAGGTGGTCTGCACCCATGTTGTTCAAGGGTCAACTATATACAGGAAGGCAAAACAGAATACCCCACACAATATTAAAAGAGACAAAGTTGGAGGACTGACATTACCCAGCTTCAAGATTTACTATAAAGCTACAGTAATTAAGACAGTGTGGTATTGGTGGAAGAATGGATAAATATATTAGTGGAATAAAATAGAGGAATTAATAAATATACCAGCAGAATGGAATAATGAAACCAGAAATGGACATAAATAAAGTCAAATGATCTTTGACAAATGAGCAATGGCAATCCAATGAAGAAAAGATAGCCTTTTTAAACAAATGGTGCAGGGACAGCTGTACATCCATGTACAGAAAAAACAATTAGATAGAGACCTTATACCCTTCACAAAATTTAATGCAAAATGCATCATAGACTGAAATGCAAAATGAAAAACTATAAATCTATAAGAAGATAACATAGGAGAGAACTTAAATGACCTTGAACATGGTTCTACTTTTTTACGTGCAACACTAACGGCACAATCCATAAAAGAAATAATTGATAAACTGTACCTCATTAAAATTAAGAACTTCTGCTCTGTGAAATACACTGTTAGTCAAATGAGAAGACAAGCCATAGACTTGGAGAAAATATTTACAATATGAAATACGCAGAGAATTCTTAAAACTCTACAAAAGAAAACCAACAACCCAATTAAAAAACGGGCAAAAGACCTGAACAGAGACCTCATCAAAAAAGATATATAGATGGCAAAGAAGTATATGAAAACATGCTCCATATCACATGTCATCAGGGAAGTTCAAATTAGAACAAGAATGAAATACTACTACACATGTATTAGAATAACCGGAATCCAGAACATTGGCAGCATCAAATGCTGGTGAAGATGTGGAACAACACGAACTTCCATTGATTGCTGGTGGGGATGTAAAATGTCAAAGCCAATTTGAAAGACAGTTTGGCTGTTTCTTACAAAACTAAACATATTCCTATCATATGACCTAGCGATCATGCTTCTTCGTATTTACTCAGATGGGTTGGAAATGCGGGTGCACATGAAAAAACTGCATATAATGTTTAGAGCAGTTTTATTCATAATTGTCAAACTCAGAAGCAACAAAGATGTCCTTCAGTAGGTGAATGAATAAAAAATCTAGTACATGCAGAAAATGGAATAATATTCAGTGCTAAAATAAAATGAACAAGCAAGCCATGGGAAGACATGGAGGGACTTCACATGCTTATTACTAAGTGAAAGGACCTAATCTGAAAAGGCTACATACTGTATGATTCCAACTATATGATAGTCTAGAAAAGGCAAAACTACAGAGACAGTAAAAAATCAGCAGTTGCCAGGGGTTAAGGGGAGGAAAGGATGAATCGGCAAACCACAGGGTATTTTCAGGGCAGTGAAAACAATTCTGCATGATTCTCAAATGGTACATGCAGTTCATTAGTCATTTGTCAAAACCATAGAATGTACAACACCAAAGGTGAACACTGGTGCAAACTGTGGACCTTAGGTGATAATGATATTAATGTAGGTTCATTGATTGTAACAAATGTACCACTGTGGCGTAGCATATTGATAGTAAGGGAAGTTTTGCACATGTGGGTTCAGGGAATATGTGGAAACTTCCATACATTCTGCTAAATTTTGCTTTGAACCTGAAATTACTCTAAAAAAAATAATTCTATTTCAAAGGAAAAAGAAAAGAGAATGAACTACTAGTAAGTCAACAACCTGAATGGGTCTCAAGGACATTATGCTGAATGATAAAGGCAATTACAAAAGGTTAT
>NW_017731609.1:445973-447120 GCF_001890085.2 Hipposideros armiger
TTTGAAAAAGAAAAGAGAAATAATCCCAGTATCCATTACTCAGAAAGCAAGTGAAGGCATCTTAAAAATGTAATTATTAACTAAACAAAGAAAGACTAGAGAAGGGCTCAAAGAATTTATGTTTAAAGTAGTGAATAATCCTGGAATTGACGGTTCTCAGAAAATTTTTGTGTATATGTGGAAGAAAGCAGTCGTTTAAATTATGGAATATTACACATCAAAGCTGTTTCTGTCAAGGGTGTTCACTTGCTTTAAACATATTTTAAAAAATACAAGACCTGGGACCAAGATTTCAGTAGAAGCTAAATGAAGGAAAGGAAAAGAAACCTTCTCTCTATAAAGGAAGAGAAAGAAGAAGAAGCTTTCTCTGTGTTTCCAAATCTATTCTTTTCTATCATCACAGAGAAAATATAGTCTTTTGTGATGATTCAAGATGCAAAAGCAAAATTTCCTAGCAGGAGATAACTGTCTTGTATCTGCCTCTTCACCATTGTCATTTTTTCAATGCAGGCCCTTTAGATGGATCTGCCACATGGCAAGAGACGCGCAAGTAAAGTAAAAATTCAATTATGCTGTTTGTCTTTTAAAATCCACCAAATGTTTTATGTTACATATTTAAATTTTTCAAGACTTTTAATATAGAGTATAAGCCCATGTTAAAATATATCCTCTTATTTCCCACCTCTGTTTCCTTCAAACTTAGTGCTCTAGTAATTCCAAGTTTAATTCTGATTCTTTGAGACACCATGCTGTTTCGCACTGCTAGGAACTGGGCATGCGTTTCCCCTCTCCAGATGCCGTTCCTTCCTCAACACACACATACGCTCCTCCACACCCTTTTAACCAGCTGTCTTAGTCCACGGACTGCTCAAACAGAGTACTATAAGTCGGGTGGCTCATAAACCACACAAATTTATTTATCACCATTCTGAAAGCCTGGAAGTCCAAGATGAGGGCACTGGTAGATTTGGTACCTGGTGAGGGCTTCCTGGTTTAAGACGGCCACCTTTTTGCTGTGTCCTCACATTGCAGAAGGGATGAGGGAGCTCTCTGGAACCTCTTTCATGAGGCACTAATCTCAATCTTGCGGATTTCGCCTTCATGACCTAATCACCTCCCAAATGCCCAAATCCTGATACCATTACAT
>NW_017731609.1:456603-466683 GCF_001890085.2 Hipposideros armiger
TATATATATATATATATATATATATATATATATATATATATATATATAATCTCCTGGCTTTAGCCTGCCAATTCTAAATTGCAAACTACAAGCCTTCATGTTCTAAGCAGTTTAAAAATTATTCAAATTATTTCCCAAACCTATAATTATGCCTCTTTTATCATTTAATTCTAAGTCCATATCTCCAGCTCTACCTGCTACACAGGCATGGATCCAAGGCTCTTCGGATAAGCAATAAATAAAAGAACACTAAGAGTATTAATGCGTTTATGTAGGCATCTTTCACTTTACTTTATAAGTGTTTATTTCTCCCTCAAATCAAACATTGGCTTCCCTGGCCTCATGTGGCTTGGTGCTTATACAAGTGTGGCTCTGTTTCCTTACAAAGTGGGCAAATGCTTAGTTCAGGGTGTAAGATTGGGCGGTGGCATTTGAGCACCTTCCTTAAGATTCATTTATGGTGGGGAGAAAAAAAAGCAACACAGTGATTTTCTGTAGTGGGGACAAGCTGCCTTTCTCTGCCACGTATGGGTGCTGGGATTTTCTTCACGGTAACCTTGGTACCAAGCTCTGTCTCACTGACATGTGTTTTGATTCCCTGTTGAGAGTGTGCACTCTTTTAGAGAAGGGTGTTCAATATGTGCTTTTTGCATTAAGTCAATTTTGGCATCTTGGTATGCAAGGGTAGACTATTCAGACTGATAACTCCATGAACCCTAAACAGGGATGTTATTTTGAATACTTTACGTTCTAACATTTTCTGTACTAATATTTAACTTCATAAAATTACTGCTGGATATACTTTTGGGATTGATGAACACAATTGCTCATGCTTAGGTTCCCAATGATGGTAATAAACCTTCAACATTTAAAAAATACCCAGCAAGATTTTAGTTTCTTAGGTTGGCTTGATACATTTTACATTGTATATATGGGTATATAAAATATAGATGTACGGTTCATTTAAAGTTCCCTTTATGGTCAACACACTTTACTCGGTTTGGAAATTCCCTTAGAATGGAATAGTTTTACTCTCTGGTAGATGCTATTATTGCACTCACTATCATTACTATTTCCAGAAAAAAGATTTGTACCTGCTCATTGCCATGTGACTGTCTGCCTCCTGTGGGCTACAAAAGTTGGGCTTGGTCATGTGATTTGCTCTGCTGATAATAAGCGAGCAGGTTGTCCTAAGACATGTGCGCTAGAAACCTAATGAGCCATTGCATGTTTCTGCCAATTCTCTTGCTCTTTCTTTCTGCCATGAGAACAACATGTCCTATATAAGGAGAGCTCCTTTAGTCTAGAATCTTAAGTTGCATGGAGAAGAACCACAAAAACACAGCTTCTGATATTTATATGACTGAGAAATAAATAGTAATGAAAAGCCACTCAAATTTTGCGGTCATTTTTCTTGTAGCAGAGATGACTAATATTATTGGTGATTTTTTAAATTAAAATTTCAAGACACAGAAATACAAAAAAGAAAAAATAGAGTCATTATCCCCCAATACAGATGACCTTTATTCATGTGCACATACAGTTTAAGAAACTCAAGCTGAACAGAAAAAAGTATATTTTCAATTTATAATTTAATTTTGATATGGTAATATGAACCCTTTATTGTATTTCTTTAAATATATGACAGTTATATATCATTAGAAATTGTGCCCTCATGTTTTTATGTATAGCTTATGTTATATTCCCATGTCTAGCTAATATTTGAAGCAGATAAATGATGACAAATGGGTATTTTATAGTTATTATTTACTTTTGAACACTGATATGCTGCCAATGTGTGTAATATTTATATTAGGGAAACATGTTTCTCTACAAAGAAGTTGAGACTTATTTTGACAATTGTTTTATTTCCTATAAACTAAGATAAATTTCATTCTACCATGAANTCGCGCCACTCGGCCGGCCTCGGGCCTCAGGATTTAACATGAATGATGGTGGTGGGGTGGGGGAAGAGGACACATAAACATTCAGTCAATGGCACCAGGCTAACTTTTACTGGTACTTCACTGGCCTAGTGAGTCATTCCTGAGGTCTCCTGGGTACACCAGTGTTCCCAACATGTCTTCATTAAAGCCCTTACAATAAGGAACAAGAATTATCTATTGACTCATCAATCACCCTTCTTGACTGAAAACCTCTAAGAGAGCAAGACCCTATTACCCACATTTCCCAAGAACTAGGCACACAGTTAACAATGAATAAAATGAAATTAATCTTTCCAGTTAGAGTACCTCCTTTCTTATGATTTATCAACTATTATAATCAGCTAGTTGGACCCCTGGAAATTTGGAGAACTAATTCATTTGTATGAATGTTACTCATGTGATCTCTGTGATGCTTTTTAAAGCAGTTATTAGACTTTGGCACGAATTTATATGAGGGTTATTGTCCTTACAGACTTTTAATCTTTCTGTTGAGAATATAGGTTCTTAGACCATCAAAATGTTTCTTATACTTGTAAGTATCCCAAAGTTGCCAACAAGATTTGGGGTTATGTGCACTTTCTGGGGAGAGAGAGAACCAATAGCTTTCTTGAGATAGTCCAAGTAATCTGGAAAGAAGAAAAGAAAGAGAAGAGAAAAATTACCAAAAGAAGACAAAGGACAGATGTTTACATAAAGCAGGAGGAAAAGGAGGAAGGCTCAAAAAAGAGTAAAATGATACATAAAAAAGTGTATTAACAAATCTTGCTAAATCAAACTTTGTTCAAAGTTAGACATAACATGACATGTAGCTCCTCTTTTGGGGAATACATGTGTCTGAGTATAAATGTATTTCCCCTTTCTCCACCTAGTGAGAAAGACCAACAGAGGGCTTAAAAAAATATGGCACTCAGCTCAGTGTCTTGGTAAATACTTATTTTTCTAAGTTACAATATCTAATGGGTATTGATAAAGTGGACATATTCATAGCATACTGGCTGTTGATCAAAAGGGCATAATTATCTCTAGAAGAAAAATATTTTATTATTAAAAAAACTGAAATTAAAATATTAACAGCCTTGCTTTCCTTCTCAGGTGAAATATGCATGACCAGAATGAGGACAAAATTCCATAGCCTCCCAATGATAGGAACAAAAGAGTCCATGAGTGCTGAGTATGTCCAAGTGTGACCTATGTAGACGTTTATTCTAGGAACCCTCTTCAGATCTGACAGTTTTTGTAGCTATGTTGGAACCTGCCATAGGATTTATAGTTCTATAGAAAAGGGGAAGTGAAAAAAGAATGTTTCAGAAGTCTACCTTAATTAAACCCAATTAATTACAGAACAAACAGATTCTACATGAGCTGACAATTTTAATTCACCATTGAAAACCAAAAAAATCAACATATTTCCAAGATACCAACTGTAAGGAAGAAAAGCACAGCATTTATAAATAGAAGCGGAGACATTTATTCAACCCCAAACCTGCTGTGCCTGCCTGTTCTGAGGATGCTCACCAGGCCACTGGTTGAATGCAGGTTGAAGACTTTTGACCACAAGATTTAATTTACTAGATTCACATATTTGTCAGTCACCCAAGTAAGGAGGCCATGTAGAAATATTTTCAGAAAACATTCCTAAGCGAGTACCTTAATCTGTTTTCTTGTAAAAGATCAAGAATGGCAAGGGCACGTTTGCAAACAGTCCGATTTTACATGCATTTTTAATACAATATGTTTCATAAAAAACCTTACCGAATAGTTACATCTTGTTAGTAATGGTCCTTCATCTCTAATCCCTGGAGGGTTCTTTATTCTGGAGAAAGAGTATATAAGCACCCCTGGGTACTATTTAGGAGAAATGACTGTGTGATCATCTACTCTCCTGTCAGTTCAAGTTAAAATATTTTATGGCACTGTCAAAATTTGGTCAATAGCAAATAACTTATTGTCATAGTCTATTGCAATAACAAGTAAGTATTTGTCAATAACAATGCAAAGAATAGCTTATCCATCCTGAGTTCCTGTGTGGGTGAAGCTAAATCAAATGTCTACAAAGAGAAGAAGAGAAGAGGGTATTCTAAGATTAAATCTGGTTATGAAAGGCATTTGATATCTCCATCAATGGGAAGTCATGCTCTTAAATAACATAGAAAGAGAGCTTTGAAGGATGAAGAAAAATAAGGATCTGAGTGAAGATTTTCTCAAATAGACCAAGGGAGATTTTTTTAAAGTCCTCAAATTAAGAGAGTATTGGAAATATTTTACAGAATAATTTAATATTTATTCTACATACAGACTCTTCATAGTGAGAGTCTTCATTTTTGTGATGCAAATTTTAATGAAACTGTAATGTTTTTGTGTTCATAGTTGCCAGGGATAGAGGCATGTTTTATAGAGTCAGAAGATCTTATTTTGATATTCATGCTTGCTGCTGTCATGTTGCCCTCTTCACCTTGTGATGGTCCAGGAAGAAAACTTCTGCACCTGAGCCAGAGCTGGGACTCTGAGAAATGGACAGGATATTTGTGTGTTCTTGCCCCTAGACATCAAATCTATTACACAGTACTAGCATCTGAGACAGCGAAGCACTCTAAGGCACTCATTCTCTGAAGCATCATCAAATCATAAAGTCTGAGAGTTTGAATGGCATTTTGGGCCATCTAATCCTACACCTCTTCTTCAAATAAGACTCTTCTCCAACCCACGTACTGGCACAGCAAGCAGTCTCCAGGAATGGTACTGGTACTGTGTCTTCTTTTTGGGGCAGACATTTACACTGAGGCTAATGCTCTAAGTGTTGAAAAGCTCTCCTTCTTACTATTGATACTGGTTCTGACCATAATCGCATCTATCCTCATTCCCCCATCACAGCCCTTTAAGATAGCTATTAACTCTCCCGCAAACTTCCTTTTATTTCTCCTTATAATGGCTCCTGATATAGTGTGGTTTGCACACTCTTTTCCACCTTGGTGACTCTCCTCTGAATATAATTCAGGTTTTCATGATGCCTCTTTACACTTGGAGCCTCATCTTCCATATGTATTTTGACCATTGATAGCTAAGGATCCCCACCTTTATTTATTCAAGCACTGAAATTACAACAGAAGTTTGCCTTAGTTTATTATTAGTTATATGTACATAGATTCATGGGGCATTAGTGACATGAACTCTAGGCAGAATGAGCCCGGTCTCTGTTTTTTTTTCAACAAAGACTGGGACGTTGGACATATTGCCAGCATAGGAACTGTAGAAAATGGACATAGGCACAAGTTCCATTAGGAGAAACAGAGCACATGGGGTAATCTTGAAGCCAGGCACACTGTTGAACCATTGTAGAAGTAATAGAACACTACCTCAGAGTCTATCTAGGAAAAACCTTTTTGATTAAAAACATAATTTTAATCATAACACAACCAACTGCTATTTTTAAGCTTTGTGTTTCATGTACTTGATTGCTTTTGAATCCATATTACAATCTCGAGAGGTAAGTATCATTATTCTTATTTTACAAATGAAGAAACTGGAGCTCAGAGTACATGGCCAAAGTCACACAGCTAGTCACCCTGGAACCCAGGCAGGTCAATCTGATTCTGGAACCTTTGTTCTTAACCAAAGTGCACCAAGCCTCTTAAATATGGCTTCTTCTCCTTGGGCTTGTTTAAAGGATCTGAGGCCTGCCTTGAGTGTGAAGACAGAGCTCAGTGGCTCAGACATGGTTAAAAGGGCAGAATGTAGGAGCTAGGGACCTGTGGAGTCTAAAGTTCATACTGACCTGCAGGATAATTTACTATCACACTAGTCAATGTAGCATTATTGGGTTGAGAGGATGACATGAGGTGCTTTGTTCAAGACAAACGATTTTTAAAAATATTTTTTAAAAATTAAATTTATTGGGGTGACAACGGTTAGTAAAATTACATAGGTTTTAAGTGTACAATTCAAGCTATTAACCACTCTTTACTTTCTATCTCATTACAACTTAGAATGTTGGCATCAGTAAAGGTTAGCATAAACATGGATTAAGACAAGGAACTTTATCAAAAGAAAGTTTCTCCTCTACCCGTACACAAAGAATGATCAAATATCTGTAATTAGATATAAAAAGACTTTTTAAAATACTTTACTGAAAAGTGACAATAATCACTTTTTTAGGAATAACAATTAGAATTGTTATTATTCAAGCCAGCAGTTATTATGTTTCTTTTGTGGTTCTAAGTGCTTTTCATGTTTTAGTTTATTTAATACTCATGAGAACCGCATGCACTATGTACCCTTATTACCCTCATTTAAAGCATGGGTGAGCTGAGGCACAGACAAGTTAAGCAATTTGTCAAAGTCACACAGCTCGTAAGTAAGTCGTGGAGCTGGCACTCTGATCCAAGTATTTCCAGAGTCCCCCTTTCTTTAACCTCTACATTATAGAGTCCCTCTATTCTGCATGATATGTTTTTCAAACTCTCATTGGAAATATTTTTAAATAAAAATGCTCTTATGAGACATCAAGATAAGCCCCCACTGAACTTTGGAGCTGAGCCTCACCCCTAACCCCCACCCCCCATTACCTGGTTCTAAATAGGTGGATGAGTGTCTGGGATAAACGTGTGGTTTGGGGTTCCTAGTTTGAAACTCTGGATGTGACTTAAAGATTGCCTTGCTATTTTTTTAAAACAGTGTCTTTATGAATCGATGCCCAAACGGTCTTACACATTTCTCTAAGAAGTCTGCTTTTTGGTAGTCTCAATGATATAGATATTTTAGGGATGTTTTTCTATAGCTAAATTACATCCACCTTTTCTTAATTTTATTGAGAAATTGAATTTCCACTAAATGTTTTTCACTGAAAAAAGAATTTATTCACATATTTTGATGTTGATTATTTAAAGAGTACTTTAAAGATTTATTGTATGTAATCATAATAATAAATTTCAGAAGAGACGAGTAGGTGAATAGTTTTAGTTTTGGTCTATTTACTGTTTTCTTTCCTTCTTCTCTGCCTGGACCTATGTTTATTGAACTCCACAGAATGCCAAGACAGCATTTGTAAAGGGGGATTTATTTAACTCTGGGTGAGTTGTACAAATGTAATAACGTGGTTCAACTCTTGTTTAATTTTGAAGGCTTTCTCCTAGACAACACTGCTCATAATGGAAGGTTCAAGCTAAATTATCCATTATTGTTCCCAAAGTTTACAATTAAACTATCGATCAAAACTGGCAGTGATTCCTTGAGCAGCCAGAGCATAGAAGCGCTGGATTGCATCAGAACCTGAATGTGGGGAGCCAGAAGAAGTGATGCAGACACATAGGTAACAGACTGACAGACAGACACACCCTCCACCAATCATCCTGGGATGCAGCCTTTGGGAATTTTCCTCGAGCCAAGAAACAGGCTGCAACCACGGGTACGTAGTGTGCGTGTGCAGTTTCAATAGCCAGAGGTCCCTGCAATTTGTGACCCCTATCCCTGGCTGTAAAAATTGGAGTTTAACAGGTTCGGCTCCATAGGGAACCAACCTCAGCTTTTAGGCTCCTTCAGACACTGCAGAATGCATCTTTTCTGGGGAATTCCACAATAAAATGACTGTTATTTATCATTACAAACCTCTTTATCATTTAGTCAATAAAAGGCCTCTCTCTCTCACACATTTTTTTCCTGTGGCGTGCTCAGAGTCAGAAATCGGTATTAGTCTCTCCTGGCCTGAAGGCAGGAGATGTCAAAAGCTAAATCATGATCTACCCTGGCTTCCTGGCTAAATTGTGTATGAAGGCCTGAGGCAAAAAGGTGCACATGCTCATTATTTGAAACAGAATTTTTCCCTCTCCCTTTTAGTTTTTCTTTCCTTTGCTCTTTCTTCTTTTTACATATCGAGACATATGATAAATACATGTGACTCAGAAGACATCGAACGTGAAACAGGCAACAAGAGCTAAACGTGTTGTCTTCATATATTTTCTGATGAAGAAATAAAAAGTGGATTTCCATTCAAACAAACAAACAAACAAAAACAGTGGATTTCACCTCTTGAACTTTTTTTTTATCATAGTGAAAAAAAGAAGTGTTTATGATTGAGTGTCAGTAATAGATAGGTACCTTCAACAAAGAGAGTTGAACTCCAGAAAGGCAGATTTTTAGGTAAGCATTAGGTGCACTTTTACTTGCATAGAGAAGCAGAAGTGGAGTTCCTGCTGTGGACAGGTAAGAGCGATCCACTGTTTTGCATCTGCAGACAGGTTTTGCCTCTACGATTCCTCACTCCCCACAGCAGCCCAGTGGAGGCCACCTGGTGCCAGCGTCCTAAATAGTCAGTAGAGTGTCGAGGTAAGAGTGTCTTTGGACAGAACATGTCTGGGTAGTTGATGCTAAGCCCGCTATGCTGTGGTCTGGAAGCAACACAGTTTAACAAAAAAATACAATTTGGTGGCCTTAGGTCTCCTTTTCATTCAGTTGTTGTGGTTGTGCTCAATCCTGATTTTTTCATATGTTAAATAAAGGCAACACTCTGCAGAGACATGAGTTCATTCATTTCTTTATTGTCTTATTTATTCAACGCATATTCTGAGCTCATCCTATGTGCAAAATACTGAGCCAGTGATGGGAATACAGCTGTGAATAAGAAAGGGATTCTCAAACATGATGAGATGGGCCCGAAAAGAACTTTTGATGATTGCAGCTATATAGATCCATGTTCAACTATTTCATTTATAATAAGTGAATTTACAAATGAAGAAATAAAATTTCACAGTATCTCTGTTGCTAAAAACTTGTATATCTAATTCCTAGAGGAAATCACATCTAAAAATACAGAAACCGATTTTTTTTAGAGCTGAAAATACTTAGAAAGAATTCTGTTCAATACTCCTCTTTTATAGGGGGAAGAAATCAAGGCTTAAAAAGATAAACAAAGTAAAAAACAAAATTATGTGAACATTCAACTAGCAGAAGCTGAAACTTGAATTCCTGTCCATACCTTCAGCTCCTTCTATGTGAAATCTTCATTCTTATCTTTTGCATATAACATTTACTGAAGGCGCATTCAAGGTTTGCGTGGTAATGACAAGACAAAGAAAGGAGTTGTCTCAGTGGCATCAAATACTTGGGCTTACAATATCAAATATCATCATGTGATCATCTTTGTGCTTACGGATGAGCAAGAATGTACTCAGGTCTAAGATGGCTCAGTTGGAAAGTTGAATTTAGCTACAGAATATTTATATTTGGTATATATTTTTAAATTAATTACCATACACATATGGTAATTAATATACATATGGTAATTAATTAAAAATATATACCAAATATAAAAACATATATATATATATATATATATTTTTTTTTTTACTTTGCTTTGCTATTGGGCAGGTCTTTAAAAATACTGATGCTCACTTATTGCCCCTGACATAACGTGGACAGAGATTCAAAGTATGTGCTCTAATTCTGGCCTTCCAGCCTTGTTTGATTGGCCTGTGAGCTGCTCTTGATATTAACTGCCAGGATAGAACAACTGTATAGAATTCTATTCTGCAAGGCAGAAATGCCATTCTCAAAAGAACTTAGTTTTAAACAGGTCTGCTAATTTTTGAGGTTACGTAAACAAGTCTTGGGGAAAAAACAGATCATGTTGTATAAATCCAAGAGTGCGTAAAACACAACTTCCGTTTTTGAGGAAAATGAGGTGAAGTCAAATGCCTTCTTCCCTCTCTCAGGAGACCACAAAACTGCCCAAAGGACTCTGAATATAGCTGACAATTTTCCAGTTATTAATTTATTTGTATCCAAGATGGCCTGGAATATTTTTCAACATCCATGAAAATATTGCTTCTAGACTGAAACCTTCTGTTCTCATCTCACAGTGAAATTTTATGACAGGTTATAAGCCACTTAAAAATGAGATCATTTATGGTAAGAATGCAAAATGATAGGTTTATCAGTACCTTGGTGCAGCTTGACACTAGTGAAATAAAGAAGGCAGCATCACATTTGACTGTTCATCCTGAGCATGATAGTTAAAACAAAGCTTACCTTTAAAGGGTGCAGGATTAAAATAAAGAAAAAAATATATATGTATTTCCATGCCTCTCATCATTTTTTCCCTTTATTCTTTGATGCCATTAATATATATATATATATATATATA
>NW_017731609.1:468908-470461 GCF_001890085.2 Hipposideros armiger
TTGATGGAAAGTGTGATTGAGGATTTTCTGAGAACTAGAGAGTGCATTTAGAAGTTGAACCTGGGTTTTAAGCATTCTACAATACATAAAAGACAGGTAGATAAATAGGCATAGAAATAAATACATAACATAAGCATATTATACATATAGAAGATATGTATTTACATATTTAATAAATAAATATATGGAGAGTTTGAATAGTACAAGTGCTTGAGCTATGATCATTCCAGAGCTTATGCTTATTTCAAGTGTCATTGCAGCTGATAGAAGACTCTTCCCAGAGCAGATTATTGTACTTACAAGGCATGTAGTTCAGTTTTCACCATTGATAATGTCTGATTTTATATACATGTACTATTACTCCCAATTCATTATAACATCTTTGAGGATAAGAGCTATGTTTATTCAGCTATATGCCTACATCTCATACCACAGTTCTTGGCTTCTAGTGGGGCTCAATTAATATGATAATGTGATGTATTATTGTTACACTGAACCAATCAGAATTAGAAAGAAACCTGAAGCATAATTACAGGGCTCAGTAGTCTCATGCTTTGAATAATTGAAGGAAAAGAGAAAAATGAAATGTTTGAATTTATTATTTGTTCTTTCAGGGGGTAGAACAAAAAGAGACAGATTTCAGCCCAGTATAAAAAAGGTTTTCTAATATAGAGACTTCCCAAGTTGCTCTTCACTGGGCACACTCAAGCAAAATTAAGATGCCCATTCAGTTGGTATATCAGAAAATGGATTCCTATGCTACGCTTCAGGTTAAACTCAGTGATTTGTGCAATTTCCTCCAACTGCTTTGAGTTATCTTTTCTAACTCAATTGATTATACTACCTATTTATTGAGTATAGGGATCATATTTTATATATCTTGGCATCATTAGTCTCTAAATTTTGCCCCACATAGCAACTGCTCAATAAATATCTGTGAATTGAAATAATAGGAGGCTCCTCAGAAATAAGGCAAGATCAGGAATAGTGTGTGGCTCACTTGTTGTGGGGCTGGGAAGAGCTTGACCATCAGCAGGAACAAATGGAAGGCAGTGTTTTGCAAAGGGTAGGCAGGGGAGGTGTCTGGGGGGCATGGTGGCACAGATTTAGAGAGAAGAATATTATGGATTTGATTTTGGATTTGTTGAGATTGCTGTGCCTGGAGAAGATGGATAGTAGGCAACTTGTGTAAAGGGCCTGGAGCTCAGGAGGGAATACCAGGTTGGTAATCTATAATTTGATAGACCAGCGGTCTAGTCCTGGCTCTACCATTGACTAGCTCTGTGTCTTTAGGGAAGTTATTTCAATACTTTAGGTCTCAAGTCCATATCTGTAAAAAGGAAATGAATCATTTTACCTACTTTTTAGAGTTGCTATGGAGATATTTTTATAGTGTCTCACACATGGTAAATGTCATTTAATGCTGGTTTCTTTACCATTGTAATTATTGTCGTTATTAGTTTTTCTTCTAATGATAACCATTTCAGTTCAGTAAGGTGGGGGCACAAGCCACATTACAGTGGTTGAAGCAACTAAGCTTGTTGATTAGTTCT
>NW_017731609.1:477561-481795 GCF_001890085.2 Hipposideros armiger
CAAGCATTTTGAATGAGAGAAGCTAAAACACTTTGGGTCTTAACCCTCCGTCAGGAGCAACTGATCTCACAGATTGTTTTGTATTTCTGTTGATTTTTATACTTAATTTATATAATAAACATATATTGTTTTTACTTCGTGGCAAATTATAATTTCATTCTGAATGAATAGTAAGCATGCTTACACATTATTTCCATTCATTTTCAATTTAAATAAATACATGTCATACATGTGTCTAGTAGATGCATTGCATCCAAACTCGTAAGTTTTGCATTGCACCGGATGGAGGTTAAAGTAAGAGGAGCTTTTGTTAGAGGCTGGGAAGCCTGAAGAAAATGCCTTCAAAGGACTAGTGAAAAAGAAGAAATCTTACTGAGACCTAAGACTTAGTGTTCAGAGAAACAGGAAATGAAAGTGACCTGAGAACATGATAGCTAACATTCATTGAGTGTTTACTGTCTTCCTGACATTTTTCTGATCACTCCAAATGCATCGTGAATTTAACCCCTGAAAAAGCCTTCCTGGTAGGTAATAGTGTTTCTTGTTTACAGAGAAGAAAACTGAGGTACAATGAATTAATAAACTTATTCAAGATTGCACTGCTATAAATTACATATTATGAATTCAAACACAATCAGACTCTGAAAACTTGTTTTTAACACTATGCCATATTGCTCTGGGTCATCAACAATAATCTTGGGGAGAACATTAATTGTCCTTTTGTTCATGGGACGGTAACTTAAGTTATTACTATTATTTTTAAAGAAAGTGTAACTCCAAGTGTCTGGAGAACTTGGGACCATCCAAAAGGTATATAACTGGGTTATACATAGATTTATCTATTTATTTTTAAGTATTAATTATTTGGTACCCTGGACTACTCTAAAAGCTCTGCCCCAGTTCTAAAATGCAATCACTGTGTTGCAAACATAGAGAATTCAGCTATTTATTTTTCGGTCTTCAATATGATGAGAGCTGAGCAAAGATTTCATTATATGATTTCTGTTATCTTATTAGGTGAGTCACTCATCCCAATTATGAAAAAGCAGCTTAAGAGAAACCTCAGAGACCCTAGAAGATAGGAAATGATATTGGAATGAGTACTTGACTGGGAATCAAGAGTTCTATGTGTAACTTGGCTCTCCAACTGATGTTTGACTAGTATTTATATAGTCAATTGCCTGCTTGATGTATTTCTTGGAAGTCCTCAAGGCATCCAAACTTTATAAAATATAAATGCCCACCAACCCTTTATGCCCTTGCTCTTAAAGAAACTTCTTTTCCTCTCTTCTATATTCAATTCAAGGCACCACCCTCTACCTAACCATCCAAATGAAAAATCTTGAGTCTTATCAACATTACCTCTCTATAATTCTTCAGTGTGTCTCTCATCTTCATTTTTACTCTCATGGCTCTTATTTGATACCTGGATTACTTTGTTGGGCTTTTAATTGGACATCACGACTCCAGGCTAGCCCTTTTTAAATATGACCTCTGTTCCATACCATTCTCTTCTGTTTATTGAAGAGAATAAACACTTCCATGCTGAAAACTATCCAGTGGTAGTGTTGCTGAGTCGAAGCAACTCTTCATGGTATCTAAAATCTTCTATTGCGTTGTCGGAAAAGTCATGATGCATGTTTGTGACAGATGGCACTAGTTCATTTTTGGAAGCACTAGAGTCATTCACATCTATGTTATTGCTATGTCATTTGACAGCTGACAGTTCTAGNCTCCCCCTTTACTTTATCATCCTATACAATGAACCTTTTTGATGAAATTTTGGAAACTATCTTCAAATAGCAAACATTTAAAAAGGAACAATCAATTAAAATATTTATGTCTCTATCCTTACCTCAATCACTATATCTATCAAAGCACCAAAATAGCATGATGAAAGAAAACAAAACAAAACACCAAGATCCCTTCTCTGGGATGACCAGAATAATGAGAGAACAAGGCATTTTAAAGGAGTTTGAGGTCAGATTTTATTCACACATGTCCTGGCATGATTAAAGGAGTGAGATATGCAGAACTACACCAGATGCACAGTTTCTCAATATGTACTTTAACCATGGCCACATCTCTTGTTAGCATACCAAGAGTTTCTAAGTCCCCCTGTAAAGCTGTAGCTCCCATTACATCTCAATATATCTTTCCACAGAATATTACCTACATGCAGGGTGCGGTCTCCCAGAATATAAGCAGGGAGTGCCCGGGAGTTCAGGAATCATGTTACATCCACAGCACTTGCAATAACTTAGACCTGTGCCCTACTATCTGAGTCCAGGAAATAATTTAAAGACAGGTCCTCCTGCTGCTTTTGTCAGTTACTCCTTTGTCATTTTTTATGCCATATTATTTTGCTTTAGAACTAAGAATCCTTGCTTCCATCTTGAAGAGTTTTCTTTCATCCAGGACAAAGCAGTAATCTTATAAACAATCAAGAGAAGGCAGGATTCAAACAGATGACTTAGTGTAATGGAAGTTGAATGATTGAATTTTCTCACTTTTTAGTCAATTAATTTGTTAATCAAAATAATGAAGAATTCTAAACTCTTTATAACAGATAAAGAAGATATAAGATGCATTAATTTACATTTTAACAGCATTTGTTAATTTTTCTGATTATACATTCCATGTCGGTACGTTTAAAATATTAGAAATATTAATGTCAACTGATAAGTACAGAAGAAAAAATGAAATTAGAAGATCATCATTTGGCANCAGAACCTGTTCAGGTCAGCCTTGAGCCTCTCCCTGCTTGGCAGAGTCAACATGATTTAAATTCAAAACTAATTAAAGTCAGAAACTAAATTAGGAGCTATGCCCCCTAAACACATTGGGAGCTGAGGCATATATCACTTTAATACACATATGAAGGTGCTCGTATCACCCAGTTTTCAGGGGTCAAATACCAACGGAAAGCTCTGCCATTGGAAGTTTCTACAACTTGAATAGGACTTGGCTGCTTCTACATAGAGAGTAAGCCAGATGGCTATCTTATCTTTACTGCATTCATTTATATCTTCCTATTTCTAAAGATAAATACTCAACCTGTCTTGATAGAGGGGTGCCTTTCTTTTGCCTTCTTTGCTGACATCACCCTGCCTACTCTCTGACAAGTTTAGATTTATTCAAATTAGGTATTGTTCTGTAAAGTGCTTGAAAGACAGTCTAGAACAGAGGTTGACGAACTGTGGCTCGCGAGCCACGTACAGCTATTTGGGTACATTCTATCTCAAAAGTTTGCTGACCCCTGGAAAAGCCAATCCTATTCCTCACAACAATTTAAAAATTATTTGAGAGCCATAAATACATTTTTACATAATCATCATTATGTGAATAATACCCTTTAAAATTTTTATAAATGAAACTGTGATAGTTTTATTTTCATTTTTAATTTTACTTCAGAGCCTGCAGCTTGTGAGCTGCAGTTTGCTGACCCCTGGCAGCTCTTCCATCTCAAAAGTTTGCCGACCCCTGGTCTAGAAGGCTCTCCTGCCCACATTCTGGTGACATTTCTAATGAACTCATATGTCCCCATATCATAAATGGTATCAATTAAATTTTGTCCTTTATATAGTGTGCCTAGGAACAGTCTGCCAAACCAAGTTGTATTACACTTATAACATTAGGATACTCTTTGCCTTTAGTGATGATCAATTTATCAAGCACCATGGGAAATATGCAAAGAAGAGAAGTAAAAAGACCAGCTATACTTAAAACCCAAAGGAGCTGGGAGGTTAGGGCCCAGAATCTATTCCATAGACAAACTGATGATATGCCTTCATGGATGAGTAGGGTTAGAGCAAGAGGGGCATCAGAATTTCACAAGTATTAAAATTTAGAAACTTTAATTTTGCAGTCATGTGATGTTCAGAAGTTGGAAACTTTGATATCTAGAATGGAAAATTTTCTATTAATTAAAGTGTATTGGGGTGACAATGGTTACTAAAGTTCATAGGTTTCAAGTGTACAATTTTGTAACACTTCATCTATATATCATGTTGTGTGTTCACTACCCAGAGTCAGTTCTCTTTCCATCACCATATATTTGATCCCTTTCAGCATCATCTACCACTTCCCTCCCCCCTTATCCTCTGGTAACCACTAAACAGTTGTCTGTGTCTATGAGTTTTTGTTTCTTTGCTTGTTTGTCATGTTTCTTTGCTGCTTTCAATTTTATATCCCACATATCAGTGAAATCATATGGTTCTTGACATTTTTGTCT
>NW_017731609.1:484005-506092 GCF_001890085.2 Hipposideros armiger
GTCAAGCTTGTGAAAAGTTGCATAAAGTTTACGGTGACAATGCTCTATAAGAATGTCAGTGCCAATGATGGTTCACGAAATTCCGTGCTGGTGATTTTGATCTCAATGACGTTCCTCGGTCAGGGAGGCCCACCGAGGTTGATGATGACAAAATAAAGGCATTGATTGAGTCAAACCCATGTTACACGACATGAGAGATTGCAGAAACATTGAACATCCATCATTCAAGCATTCACAACCACCTGAAGAAGCTGGGATATGGAAGCAAGCTTGATATTTGGGTTCTTCATGAACTCAAAGAAGTTCATTTGACGGTGCGTATAAACATCTGTAATATGTTCATTAAACGTGAGGAAAATGATCCTTTTTTGAAGCGACTGATAACTAGTGATGGGAAGTGGATTTGTTTACAACAATGTGGTGTGCAAACAGTCTTGGTCCTGATGTGAAGATTCGCCTCAAACGACATCGAAAGCAGACATTCATCAGAGGAAGGTTATGCTCTCAGTGCGGTGGGATTTTAAAGGTGTTGTGTTTTCGAGCTCCTACCAAGGAACCAAACAATCAATTCAAATGTGTACTGTTGGTAATTGGACAGTTTGGACAAATCCAATATCCAGAAATGTCCAGAGCTTGTTAATTATAAAGGAGTTGTGTTCCATCGCGACAACGTGAAACCACACACGTTTGATCACCCATCAAAAATTATTGGAGCATGGATGGGATGTGTTACAACACCCACCGTACTCACCTGACCTTGCGCTGTGAGACTTCCACTTGTTTCGCTGTCTTCAAAACTCCTTGCATGGTATAACGTTCAATTCAGATGAGGCTGTAAATCAGCATCTTGTTCAGTTTTTCGCAAATACGGGTCCTTCTATGAACGAGGAATTAGGAAGCTCACTGAAAAATGGCAAAAGGTTATCAAACAAAATGGGCAAAATATCATTGATTGATTTTTGTTCTTTATACAAATAAATGACCTTTGAAAAACGTAGACAAAATACCATATGTCATGACTTTTCCAACAACCCAATATATCCAGGCCCTGGCAATCCATGTAACCATTGTTCTCTTTTCATTTTATGCTCTAATATACCAAACTGCTTCCATTCCTCATGCTCTGTGGACTTCCTTGCACTTAAACTTAAGCTAGTCTCTTTGCGTGGATGAGAACTTCTCTTCTCCTGATTCAATTCTGAAGTGTCCCTTCTTTCTATTTCTATAGCATGCTTCAAATTTTATCCTAATATCCCAACTTAAAGAAGTTTTCTGAATTCTTCTTGTGTCTATGATAGATGATAAACTTTTCAAGGGCAGGGACCTGATCCTAGTTGCCTTTTCTGCCCCACTGTATAACTCAGTGTCTGGTGTGGTAAGTG
Source organism: Hipposideros armiger (assembly GCF_001890085.2). Lineage (NCBI taxonomy): Eukaryota > Metazoa > Chordata > Mammalia > Chiroptera > Hipposideridae > Hipposideros > Hipposideros armiger. The sequence continues at coordinate 485,388 of NW_017731609.1, forward strand.
CACAAGAAATTGTCATGAATTATTAAACTGAAATGATCACAAATGAGTCATGTCCCCTCTCAGTTCTCATCCAATAAAAAAATACCATTATATATGGCATATAATATCCTGCTTAGAACCATAAATTGTATGCAATTTTCAAAATCCTCTTTGTGTAGGTGAATGTGTTTGAATGTTCAATTAATGAGATATATTTNAAAATTTTAATTCCTTTCTAATAACTCTATGATGAACATTTTAGTAAATAAATATGCTTGTACTTATTTGATTAATTTTTTATTGTAGATTCCTACAAATATTGGGTTGTCAGAAAAGTCATGACGTATTTTTCTTGCAAAAATGTGTCATGTTTTTTCTGACAACCCAATATAAGGATGGTGTTTGCAATATAATGGTTAAGATTTGAGGTTTTAGAGTCACACAGATGGGCTACATATCAAGCTCACCAAAAAAGAGAAAACACCCCAAAACATATGATGTGGGAAACCAACTCAATCTCAACCTCTCTGAGCTTCAGTTTCATCAGATATTAAATAGGGATAGTTATGCTTACCTCCCGGGGTTATTGAAGACATTAAAATGAAATATAATTGTGTATATATGTATTTCATGGTACTACTTTTCAGGAATTGTTTAATAGTTTAACACATAAAATCTCAATGAATATTTATAATGAATCTATGAGGTAGTACAGTTAAGGTTATTGTATGGTCAATTAATAATCTTCACTTAAAAACATAAGAAATTTAAGTTTTATATGGTATAACACCCTAAATCTATCACTTCTTAAATCAAGGATTCCTTGTTAAAGTTATCCTTTCCCCTTGACACATTATACGATTTTCTTGCTTGACTCCATATTTGTAACTATCTGGTTTATTTGGCTTTTAGGTAGAGTTACCAGATTTAGCAAATAAAACTACAGTCTGCACTCACACATTTAAACTTTAGTTACACAACAAATAATTTTTGAAGCATAAACACCGTCCCATGAAATATTTAGGACTTACATAAAAAATAATTGTTTGTAATTTGAAGTTCAAATTTAACTGGACCTTCTTTATTTTATATGGCAATCATACTTGTGGGATTTCATACCTCATGTCTGCAGNTGCTTAGAACCATAAATTGTATGCAATTTTCAAAATCCTCTTTGTGTAGGTGAATGTGTTTGAATGTTCAATTAATGAGATATATTTGGTACTTTTATCCAATCTTGTTTGTATGTTTTTAAAGCATTACAAATCACAATCTCCAATTCATATGTGTTCACATTTACTTAGCAATGTTAAACTCTATATTTGGCCTTTGAAAATGTTTAAAGAAAACTTTCAAATCAAATACTATTAATAGTAATGAAGAAGTTAAATGAATGTTTTTGAATATGCAACACTGGTTAGCATTTGAAATTTTAAAATATAATGATATCTATTTAAAGCAATATTAGAAACTTGTTGTACTCAAACTTTGTAGTAATATTATGAGCTCACAGACTTTGGAAGCAGGCTGATTTGGTTAATATACAGAATCTGCCACTCATCATCAAACTACTGATACAAGTTAAAAACACAAAAAGGGATAAATTATCCTTATTTTTGAATTGGGAGCAGTAATACCTCTCTTTCAGTAGTGTACTAAGCATTAGAGATGACTTTGATAAAGTGCATCATAACCCCTAGTAACTCTACTATAGTGTTGATAATGATGCTAGTGATGATGATGGTGATGATGATGGTGGTGGTGATGGTTGTGGTGATGACGGTGATAAAGATGATAGTGGTGATAAGATGATGATGATGATGATGGTGATAAAGAAGATGACAATGGTGGTGGTGATAGTGATGGTGATGGTGATGATGGTGGTGGTGGTGATGATGATGATGATGATGATGACGATGACGATGACGGTGGTGATGATGATGCTAGTCTTTCCTACATCTGTGCCTTTTGCACATGGGTTTACCTCTAAAAGAGAAGTTCTCTCATTCCAAGGGCTACCATTCCTTCTTCTATCCTGTTTCACCTAGCCATGTGCTACCCTTTAACCGCTAGTTTTCAGTCTGACATCACATTCTCTAGGAAACAGCTCCTGATATCTCAAACTAGATGAAGTACCCCGATTACAATCTCTCTCAGCAAGCACCATGTGCTCTTCTTTAATAGTGCTTTTCACAAACATAATACATTTATTATTTACAAGATATTATTGTAAAATCTTTCCTAACTTGACTGTGGTCTAGTGTGTTCATTTTTATTTCTGTATCTCCGAAGTTTAGTGCTGTGCCTGACCTAATTTCAGTCCCTCAATAAATATTTGTTGAATGGGTAAAATAATGACAAAAATTACAGTAATTATCCAATTGAAGTTATGGTGAAAGAAAAACATGGCTCTTTTACTAAATTCAAAAAAGTTGAAACAAGACTATTTTGTCTGCAGGTTAAAAAACATTCCCAACGCAAGAGACATTTTAAATAAGAGGTAGACAATTTTGCAAACTCTATGTAAATAAAGTCTTAGATGAAACCAAGTATATTACTAAAGGTATATTGTTAAAAATAAAATAAAATAAAATAAACAAAAAAGAAAGGAAAATAAAATATAAAATATTGGTGAAAGAATTGGAGGAATGAGAAAAAGTAATTAAAAAGAGCCTCTGCTGATTGTTTTCCCATTTTGTTTGCTTCTGTAGGAGGAGGGTCTCTAGATAATAAGGGTGTCTGAGTGACAGTGGGGTGTTGCTGGGCATCAACGAATCCCTCGACACTTTACTGTCTTAGGCCACAGTTGCTGCGCAGGACAAGAAAAGCCCATAAAGATGACATGTTTGCTTGGTGACTCTCTATTGGGGCTCCAATGTATTACCTGGATCTAATTATCTCATCTCCAGCTGACAGAGGGATTTCCATGGAACCTTTCCATCACTACTGCCTCAGCTCAGCTTCTAGGGAGCTGTCTAGTAGCTTGATATATTTTTGGATACCCTGCTCATTGGATGAACAAGCTGAAGCAAATATGTATTGACCTCAAAGCATTTATAAACTGTAGAACATTATATTCTCATCAGAGCCATAGGGGCAGTAAACTACAGTTTCTCTGCTGTGAAACATGGTTTTGCTTATGCACTGTGTTACTAGGGTTGTACCTAAACAATAATACATCATTTGTGGCACATGTCGCCTTCTTTATTGAAAGGCAAAACAAAGAGTTGAGGACAAAAATCATTACTTCTTTAGCAATTTTTCACAAAATGCTTTTCTTTTGTACTTGACACACAGATGGGACATTGTACTGCGAGGGAAATGATGTATGGCAGCGTGACAAATTTCATTTCCTTTCTAAAACCAGAATCAGAAGGATGCACAAATTTTGGAAAGTTGTGTTTCCTTAAAAAAAAATAAAAGAAGCTTTAAAAAAGGATTTGGGTTAGGGGCATGGAGGGTGGTTCGTGAACCTCCCTGGGAAAGCATTTGTGTGCATTAATTGACTCATCAGGTATTGATCAAAGTGCTTAAATGAACATATTGACAACAATAAATTGGCTCATATAAGAGTTTTCGTATCATCTTGGAAATGATCACCCATGACTAAGGCTGGAATTAACAGAGTATGATACTGCCCAGTAGGACCTGGGCAGATAAAGGCAAGGGACCCAGAATCAGCTCCTCTGGGCCCAGGAAAAAATTTATGTGTGAACTTTCTGAATGGTAGAAGATAGAAGATAGAAGGCAGCTGCTCTCAGATCCCATTGTTTCTTTTCAATTCTTCCTTTTTTTCTCCACTTCATCCTAAACGCTGTTCTGAAAAGCTGTTCACCCACCACCTGCTTCCAAGTCACTGGGGCATTTCCTAAAAATGAGACATTCCCAATGCCACCACTGCGCTTGTGAATCAGAGTGTGTTGAGTTGGGACGTGAGGGTCTGCTTGGTTCATATATTCACAAGGTGATTTTTCCCTCCTTCTAAGTCTATGAATCACTGCCACATGTCTTATCGCAGGCTTTTGTGAGGGGAAATCATAATTAGTATCGACAAAGGATTGAACTTTTCCATCTTGGGGTTCCTTTCCCTCACCATCTTGCTATGTAACTTTTTTAAAGTGTTCATAAATATAGCAGGTCCTTTTGTTCAGCATCCTTTCATTGTAATAACAAGATTTCATTGGAATCTCATTGATGAGATATTGTAGAAATTTAACTCTTGTTTATATCAATTAGCCTACAATAAAATTGCTGTTTTATTATATGTCTTTTTGCTGCACTTCCAAGAACTATTGATGGTGTTAAGAACTTACAGTATAATAATTTATAGTGTAACTCTTCAAGCTAATATGCTTGCATTTTATCAGGATCTTTTTGTTCCTCATCTCATCTTCCTAGGCTGTCTTAGACATTTCTCTAAAAATAAGTAAATAATGCTTCAAACAGATTTAAGAAACAATGGGTTACATTTCGTGAAATATCTTGACTACAGGACTTGTCAGGGCCTTTAATATGGGCATGCAACACTGGGGATCTCTGAATAGGAGTTTCTTGAACATACTTGATATGAAAATGTTTTGTCTTGAAGAATTTCAAGAGGTATGTTTCAAATAATCAACTTTGGAGAATACTGCCTAAGGAATATTAAAATGTAAATGGGAATCCCGGAGCAAATGTGACAGATGGACTTTGGCAGAAGAGATATTTGATGCCTCTTAAATGTTACCACATATGTGACAGTTTATTATGCTCATAGGGAGTCCTGCATTTAGAGAGAGAAAATCATCTGACACTGAGAAATGAAGAATATGTATGTCTTAGTCCATTTGGGATATTATAACAAAAATATAATAGACTGGGTAGCTTATAAACAACAAAAACTTATTTCTCATAGTTCTAGGGTCTGGGAAGTCCAGGACCAAGGCACTGGCAGATTTGGTGTCTGGTAAGAGGCTGCCTTGTGGATCATAGATGGCCATCTTCTCACTCTGACTTCACATGGTAGAAGGGGCAAGGGAGATCTCTGAGGGTCCTTTTATAAAAGCACTAATCTTACGCATGAGTACTCCACTCTCATGATCTATTCACCTCCCAAAGGACCCACATCCAAATACCATCACACTGGGGATTAGGTTTAAACATATGACTGCGGGGGGGGGGCAGGGGGAGACACACAAATATTCAGTTTACAGCAACATTCGAAGAATTTTATATTTACACCAAATTGATTCACACCACTAGAAAATATTTCCTAGGCAGTGTTGTATTTGTTGAAAAAAAATTAAGTTGGTACCATTTAAATATCTGTAATATTTAAAATACTGTAATTTTCCTTTTAATCTTTAAACTTCTCATAAGTTATGTGGACTATGAAAAAGCCAACAAACTTTTTAAACACCAGTATAAAACTGGGTGACTGTGTTTCAGTCCATCTCAGGAATGTTTCTCCAAATAATGGGACTGCTATAATCTCCTAAGTTTCTAAACATAATCGTGTATTCTTGAGATTTCAGATAATAGCAAATGGGGTTTCTCCCTAAAAATTACAAATTTAAATGCAAAACATTTCCCCCTAGAGTTTCTAGAGTTCTATGAATCATCTGAAGTCTCCCCCAGATGCCATAACGGCAGCTTCATGAAGAATCCTTGGGCCAGCCTGTCCCTCAGGGTCCTTCCTGGCTCAACATTCTGTGGTTCAAAGATAGATAGATTCTCCTCTAACTTGCCAAAGTCTATATATCTTCCACTCAGATATCTTCCTTTTTTCCCCCCTTTTTTTAGTTTCTGGCAACCAAATCTTAATATGTATCCATAAAGGTTCAGTTATAATGGCTGGTTAAAACTTCAAAAACATTCTGTCAGCCCTTCATATTAGAAAATATGAAAAATTTCTATTTAATATAGAAATATTTTTTCATATATCCAAAGTAGTTACTTGCTATTTCTTTCAGGGTAGTTAGTATCCATAGTTAGAGACTGACCTACAGTGGTGATAAACAATGAAAACATTTTGCAACGATTGGTATGGAGAAGCTATTTTGCTGAACTGTCAAAAGTGTATAAAATTAGCTATTCACATTGCAAAATGTAAGTCATAGCTCTATTTTTGATGTAACAAAATACAATTTGTGAATATTTCATCAAAATTGAAATGACAAGCTGCCATAACCACATACAGTCCTCTGCACATTGATCTCCCTAACATTTTTTAATACACTTTATATTTTAGAGCAGTTATAGGTTTACAAAAAAAAATTAGCAAAAGTTACAGAGAGTTACCATATATCCTCCACCCTGACACATGCACAGCCTCCCCCACTATCAAAATCCCACACCAGAGCAGTACATTTACTATAATCAATTAATCTACATTGACACATCTTTATTACCCATAGTTTGCATTAGGGTTCACTTGGTGTCTTATATTCTATGAATTGTGACAAATGTATAATGACATATATCCATCATTACAGCATCATATGGAATAGTTTCACTTCCCTAAAAATCTTCAACCTAGTCATTTCTCCCTTCCCCCAACCTCTGGTAATTACTGATTTTTTTTTTTTACTGTCTTCATAGTTTTGCTTTTTGCAGAGCGTCGTGTGGTTGGAAACATACAGTCGGTAGCCTTTTCTAACTGGTTTCTTTCACTTAGTAATAGACATTTAAAGTCTCTCCATGTCTTTTCATAGCTTTATAGTTCATTTCTTTGTAGAGCTGAATAATAGTCTATTGTGTGAACATACCACAGTTTATTTATCCATTCACCTATGTAGCATTGCTTCCACTTTTGGCAATTATGAATAAACCTTTTATAAATATCCATGTGCAGGTTTTTATGTGGACATAAGTTTTCAACTCTTTTGGGTAAGAGCCAAGGAGGGTGATTGCTGGACTAGATGATAAGAGCATGGTTAGTTTTGTATGAAAGTGACAGACTGTCTTCCAAAGTGTCTGTAGCATTTTGCATTTTCACCGGCACTGAGAGTTCCTGTTGCTCCACATCTGTGCCAGTATTTAGTATTGTCAGTGTTTTAAATTTTAACCATTCTAGTAGATGAATAGTGGTATGTCATTGCTTTTAATTTGTAGTTCCATGATAGCATGCTGTTGAGCATCCTTTTGTTTGCTTACTTACCATCTGTACACTTCCCCTGGTGAGGTGTCTATTCAGGTCTTTTGACCACTTTTTAATCAGTTTTTTTTATTGTTGAACTTTAAGAGTTCTTTTTACATTTGCATAACACTCTTTTATTAGATACATCTTTTGCAAATATTTTCTCTAGGTCTGTGGTTAGACTTTTCATGTTTTTGATCTCCTAATATTTTAATCATGCCACACTAATGGCAATAGAATATTTGTAGTGATGTTTCTTTCTTTCTTTCTTTCTTTCTTTCTTTTTCTTTTTCTTTTTTTCTTATTTTATTGGGGAATTGGGGGAAGGGGAACAGACAAGTTGCTATATTTTTGTTCTTCAGTCTAGTTGTGGAGGACGTTGCTTCACTGGCCCAAGTTGGCACCATCATTGCACTCTTCCCCGGTGAGGCAGATCAGTCGCCAGCTTCTGGATGGCTGCTCACAGCAGCTGCTGGCTGCGGGGCACACACGGTAGCCCATGGCAACCCACCTGCCGTCGCTGGTGACTCACAGCAGCCCAGCTCCAAGTCGAGCTGTTGTTCAGCATCTTAGCTGCAGAGGGCAGTGTCACTGGCCCTCATATGTGGGATCCGAACCGGGGCCCTCTGGCATCCCAAGCTAGCTTTTAACCAACGCACCACTTGGCCGGCCCTGTTTTTGCATTTCTTGATGGAGTTCGGGGAACACAGAAAGTTATGTTTTATTTTAGTATTTTAAAATTATTTGAAAGGAAAGACATTTCTTATCATAAATGAAAACCAAAAATATAGTGATTCTAATTCTCTCTAAAGTGTTTCAGATAAAAAGAAAGTAAAATACTAAGTATATCCAAAATAACTTAAAGGAATTATATTTCTTTCTTGACTAAAAATGTGTGTGTATAAACACATTGATGTAGTCTTTAGGACCCTTTGAAATATGGATTTGCTCTTCACTTCACCAGCAGTTCCTTCTGCAAGAGTTACAACTTTTGTAGTCTACCTTGAAATGTGAGATTATATTCCCAGTTATACCACTTACCAGGGTTTATTGTTTTGGGACTAATATTACATTTCATCTTTCCTTCTCTTCATTTTTAAACAAAATAGCTGTAATATAGATGATGCGCAGGAAAGGAATTATGCTCGAAGTTATTTGGATCACAATTTTTTCATATTACAAGTAGATAACTGATAGAATAAAATTATTAAATTAAATTTAAGATCTGTCTTATTGGTTGTTTTGTCACTGAATCTGTTTTAACTATTTGGAATAAGGCATCTTCTATCCAACAAAATTCCTGAAGCCCCCAGATGTAGTTTGGTAACACACAGAAGATGAAACCAAAGATACCAGATACTGATTATTGACACTTCATGACCTTCAGGTGGCTGATTCATGGTCTGGATGATTCATAGAGACCTGGCCAAAGGTAACTTAGGAAAACCCTAAACTTTAAAGTAGAACATTTCCATAGCTTAAAACAACAACAAATAATAATAATATTACGTATGTTCTTTTCTGATCTGAGTTCAAAAGAACATTTCTAGGTACGTGGCATAAGATTTAGTTTCAGGTATTGAAAGTATATTGATCACACAGGCTGCTATCCTTGCAGGGTGTCTGGTTCCAAGTATGTAAAATTCGCCTTTCACATCCGTTTACTTTGGTGTCATGGACCACTGAGGTCAGGTATCTTACCTCATCTACTCATCAAAGCTTTCAAGCCTGTATCAAGAAAAGTAAGAATGCATTATTTTCTTGGGTCAGTCAGCTGGAGATGCCTCTAGCACCTGAGTGGTCAATTGTGTCAAATATAGCCGCTCTTTAATTCCTGCATGAAGCTGTCTAGAAAGTCATTGGAGCTCTTTTGTTTGTTTGTTTTTTTCTCTTTAGAGCTCCCTACTCTACTTTTATCTTTGTCACATTTACTTCAGATTTATTGCTTCCAAATGTTGCTCTTGGTATGCCAACATTCATTAAAATAGAAGAAATACCCTGATTACGAGGATATTTAGGGATGATCTAAAAAAATGCATTCAGTATTATTTTTACCATGGTTAAACCAGTTATATTTATAAAGTAAATGAAAATGCTAAGATGCCAGGAAACACATGCTATTGGCACAAAGTAGAAAATATGTCTTCTTTTTTTTTGAAATTTTAAAATGTGAACTTTTCTTGCCTTATGCATGGTCCAGCTATTGAGTTGTTTATCGTTCAGTTAAGATCAAATGTATGCTTATTGTTCTTTTATATATCAGTTAATAAAAAATTAAACTCATTAGGGCTATAGCATTTTGACAAGAGAGAATGATATTTTTTTAATGTCACACTCAAAACCACATCTCTTTTAATCAACATCTGTTCTGTGTTAAACTGCCTATAAAATCTGGTGCCCTGTTGACAGTGGAAGATGAAAACAAACAAACAGGAAAACTACAAAAGGCATGGTATTAACATCAAAGTAGAATAACCCTGCTCTCTTTCTTTGGCATTTGAAAAACGTCTTTATTTTGACCCTAAACAATTGGGTTTTCTCCCCACCAATCTTGATCTTGGAGCTCTGGATTAAGAAGACTTGCATGTGAACTGAAACATAAAAGGAAAGGGAACTGGGAACAACAAGGAACTGTTTGAACACATTAAACCATTTGCAATTGTAAAACCTCCTTTATGGTTTGGGACAATGGGAAAATAGCATCACATTTGTTTGTAGATTAAACTCATCCTCTTTAGCTGTGGTGACAGGTACCGAACCATATGGAGAAGGCAAACCAGTCCCAACTGTATGTAGTTTGATAACCCTGCAAATAAAATGGTTCCAAAGTTTGGGATTATGGAGAATAAGTGAGAGATTTTTTGGATTTTTTTGTATGCTAGAGTTTAGAAACATCATTCATTTTTTTTAAAATTGAAAATGGTGATCTAGATTTGTCTTAATACTTTATGACTAGCTCTGTATCTATACTAAAAACAAAATAAAATTAATGCGTAGGATGTTTTAGAGTGTTGCTGATTATGGACCTGTCCACTCTGCAAGGATTGTGCCTATTACGAGAAAAACATGTGCTAACATGGGTTACATTAGGTTCCCATATACAGTAATATCTTGGTTTGTGACCATAATTCGTTCCAGAAACCAATTACTCGTATTGCAAGACATAGCTCGTTTACCATGTCAAAATGTATTAGAAATGTTTGCTCATCTTGCGGAACACTCGCAAAACAAGTTACTTGCAATCCAAGGTTTTGCTGTATTTGTTTATTAACTTTACAAAATATACCATTAGCCTGGTAGTACAATATGGTGCTGGGGGTACAGAGATAAATAAATTACAACTTCTGATCTCATATTGCTGTTGGGAGAAAACAAACTAACCATCATCGTTAAAGACAACAACCACCAAAGGATTACCATACTGGCTATGAGAAGGTGTGGAGAAGACCCTTCCACTAAGCATGACATTTCTCAGGAGGCGGTACATTCTCTCACCCTATGGTTAAAGAATTCATCAAAGATATATGGCAGGATAAATTAGCCACTAAAGAGACTAAAAACATAGTGAGCATTGTTTCTTTCAAAAATAAATATTTTGAATTTTTTTCTTTGTATTTATTGATAATTTTGCATTTCACTATTTGCTGATAGGTTTTTATCCAATACTAAGTATTTGCAGAGCGTTTACTATAAACCTGAGAGGAATACATTTATAGGGTTATTTCAAATGTGTTCTGCTTAGGACCTCTACATTTTAAGACAATTCTTTCTCCTTTTTAAAATTTCTTCAAAGCCTCCTTTGTAAAGATTTTTGTAGATTGTCGATGGGAGGACTGTTCAAAGAAATCCAAGAAAGCTTCCTGGAGGAACGCAGATAGTATCCATGAAACATATGGGCAGGAGCATAGATTAGAGAACTACTGCAAGGCTTTTCCCCTTTTGTTCATTTCTCTTCCTTTCCTTTGCTGAAATAAAATGTGTTCTTCTTACCTATCCACGTTTCCCTGGTTTTCCAGTTATAAGCACGAATTTCAGTGAGAGCCATGGAAGAGGGGAGTATTTGAGGCTAGGAGCTATGGCCAGGAATACCAGAGGAGGATGGGAAAACCTGTGTTTTGCAAGCAGGAAGGTAGCACAACAGGCAATTGAAAGGTCAAAGGCATTATACGTTGTTCTATTCATTCATTTCTTGGATTTCACCCTTGGTCTGGGTCACTAATAGAGCAATCATATAATTGAATTAATTTGCCCTTAAGATTTGTGTTCTCCATCTTAGTGCCAGCATGGCGGTGAGTTTTTTGGTGCTATGGAAATAGGGACTGAGGAAGAGAAAGAAGGGGAGTTATTCCTCAAACCCTCAAGAGCCGGTGGTATGGCACTCATAAAGGTCACTTACTCAGAGCAATAGCTATAACTGAGCTAAATGCAGCAATCTTTTTGGGTTTTTCAGCTACTTTTTAAAATCACTGACCTCGAAGTTTATTGACTTTGGGGTGCATTAGAGTCATGCTTCAGCAGCTGCTTTTACTTTGTTCAAGGAGAGCAATTCTTTGGAACAACTGAGCCACACAAAAGGGTGTTTCTTTGTGAGGTGTTCATTTTCAAATCTTGGAGTAAAGCTTCAACGTTGAACAGGAGGAAATATTTTACTCTAGTGTTTTATTTTAATTATAAAAGGAGAGGAATTTAGTCCTGTTAAAACTGTTATATACCTATATAGATACAGAAAAAGGGTAGATAAAAATAGATATATAGATAGTATGCACCCTAAATATGAAAGATCTCTAAGCTGTGCTAATGCTTTTTGCATACATATGAAAGCCAGAGTGCTTCTCAGCTATGCTGAAAATTATTTGTTATTCAATTCTTCATTAATTAAGGTTTAGGATACTGAAAATCAGCATGAATAACAAAAGTCCCCTAGTGAAATAGAAACCATAAAACTGCTTATTTCTCCCTCATGAAACCAATTTAATCTTTAAAACAACCTATTTCTCTTCACATTTCTCTCTCCTGACTGCCTGAATTTCTGTCTTCACTTCTTTTTCTACTTATTGTTTTCTTTGTTCTCATTAATTAAAAATAGCTATTAGGCAGCTATAGAATGCATGCAGTCCAATTCTAGTTTTACAACCATATTAAGAAGATATAAACAATAGTAATCTTTATAGGTGAATATTGTAAAGTAAACCGCTATATTGATGTATTATATGTATAGTGAGACAGATTGTAAATTATATTCTAGGAACTCTTTCTCATCTCTCTTTCTCTCTCTCACTCTCCATAAACATATATATATATATATATATATATGTATATATATGTATATATATATATATGTATATATATATGTATATAAAATTGTTGATAAACCTATGCAAAATTATAGCATTCGATGGGTAAGAATACCTGAGTTTTTCTCACTTAATGGTGCTACAATAAGCCCCTTTCTAAGGCAATCCATTTTCCTTCATGCTATTTGAAAATAAAACAAAGTACATTTTTAAATTATGCACATCAAGTCAATATTCAGCTGGCTGCTTAACATTCAGAGGGGATTTCTGTGATTCACCCTGTCACCGCCATTCCTGCCTTCTCTCTGCAGTACAAGAAAACAGTGTTATTTACCCTGGGACACAGGTGACCGAACTTATAAAAATCACTACAAGACAAGATGTATTGAGGCCTGGCATGGAATGACAAATTCTGGTGAGGTTCACCAAGAAGAGACATATTGATTCTTAAATGATTAATAAGGAGAATATAATTGTATTTCATTAAGATGGATGGGATTTCATTTAGGCTGTCTTCTCCCTTTCCACTTCAGATGCGAGAGGAAATCAAGTCATCATCAATGGCACCTCGTGTTAGCCTGCCATGGCAACAAGCTCATTGATTGAGTAAAAGAACTTTCAGATGCACTAGCTGGTCTTTTAATGGGTTGCTGAAAGCACAGATAACATGGCCAAGGAGCCAACTGAGTTTCCATGAATATAGAAAGAAAGAATGTAAATTCATAATGGATTTTCAGTGGTTCTAACAGAGTTAAGCCCATTTATAATTCTGAGATTGGAGTAGAAAATGATACGTGTTTCATTCATTTGGTTATAGCTATTAAGTGTGGGCGGGTGGAGGATTTGCCCTATAGCATAGTCAAATCTGGATTAGCAGAGCAGTTTGCACTAGGATTTTACTCTATTAAATTACAGTTAGATAATAATAATACTGCTAATAATAATAATAATAGTGAAGGTGTTTAGCATGTCTTGGACATTTTTTTGCATAATCTCAATTAATTTTAAAAACAGCCCTTAGTGCCAGCTACCATTTTACTGATGAGAATGCTGAGGTTCAGAGTAACTTCCATCTAAAAAGGGGCAAATTCAGGGCCGGCCGAGTGGCTCAGTTGGTTAAGAGCTCACTCAAGAGTTTGAGCTCTCAGCAACAGCAGTTTGAGTCCCAGCCCGAGCTGAGCAGCCGCTGAGCAGCCGCTGAGCTGCCAACAGGCGGCAGGATGGCTCAGCTAATAAATAAATAAATAAATAAAAAGGGGCAAATTCAGCCTTGAACTCTATGCTGTGATACCGTTTGTAAAGCAACACCTGGTTTTTGAGTGCAGCAATATAGTCTTTGAATGTGTATATTTTGGAGCCAGACTTTCTGAGACTAAGGTCTTCTCCACCACTTAACAGTGAGTTACTGAACCTACTATGCCACTGTCTATTGTAAATTAGGGCTGGTTGGTGAGGCTTCAATAAGTTAGCGTATATAAAGTGCTGTGAACGTGCTGTCTCCATGCGCAGCACATAGTAAACTTGCAAGGTCTATGAATACATGCCTGGGTCCAAGTTCTACTCTGCTGCCATGGCAGATGCTCAAGAAGACAAGCTCTCCCTGTGACAATGCATTTTAAGCCTAGCTTCCCCTGTTCCAAAGCAATTTCTGATGCCAAGCCCAACTTCAATGTGCAGGGAAAATATGTTATTTCCCTTACATTTGAGATGGCACACATATCTGCTGAACAATAATTGAAACTGATTGCTTAACTGTTGCAGAACTCATTTTTGTCTTCTGTGAAAGGAAATTGAAAAATAATAACTATCACAGACTGTTGTGATAGATATATGACATGAAGCATGCACAGTCTTCAGCTATGGACCTTGGATATGGTACAGACTCCACAAATATGAGCCGTTACCATGATTATTATCTTTGTTATTATTAAGGCAGCACAAAAATAGCAGTAATAGTAAAATAGAAAGATCTACCTAATTCGAAATCCTATTTGATAAGAGAATGATTACATAGAGGCTCTATGGTTTCCAATTTCCAAAGAATTAGCATATAGTAAAATACACTCAGTGATAACATTGAACTGAATATATTATAATAATCTGATGATGCAGAAGATTTTTTGAATTTCTCAATTATCATTGTACTTAACATATTCAAAACTATAACTTGATGAAGATAATCGATAGCATGCTGACTAAGCCAGCTTATAGTAGTAGAAACAGCTTTCTTAGATTCTCTTAATGTGTAGGGCAATAATAAATATAGAAGTTTTTTTTCAAAAAATAATTAAGCAGTATAAAAACAATACTATTATTTTAAAGTTATTAGAAAACCATTTAAAATAAGACAAAAAGAATAAGAAGACAGTATATGGCTTTTTAATAAAAGAGAATCCGAGGCAGTGAGGATAAATGATTCTAGTTACTTTTGAAACCAAAGTTCTGCACGCTAATTCCTGCGGTCCAGTCCTGTGAATGGCATCCTCTCCAGAAGTAAAATCTGTTGGTCTATGGGAATCCTTGTGATTCTGACTTTTGCTTTATTTACAACTAACTTTGGAGAAACCAATCCCTCTCGCTGAGCCCCTGGGATGGTGGAAGAGTAAGCAAAGTAGTTAGGCCTTCTAAAGCCAGAATCCTGAGGTCTGGAGGAAGGGCTTCTTTAGCCTTCACAGTGGCTAGGCAGTCCTGCAGGAGTCTTAAGAACTTCTGAGTGACTCACTGGTCCAGCAACTGTGCTCCTGACCTGCTGAGAGGTAGTGAACCACACCGAGTTCGTCAAAGAATGAAGGATTTCTGTGTTGAGTGTTTGGCAAACAAAGACAAAAGGAGTTTACAATTAGCTCTTAGTTCCTATGTTTGGAAGAGGAACTCACTCAGCAAGTGAGCTAAAACTGCTCTCACAGGGAAATTTGCACCAGCATGTAAACTGTGACCTAAGGAGCACTCATATCCTCCCCAGGTTAGAGCCCATTTGGGCAGCAGAATGGGGCTTGTCCCAAACTTCAGGGCAGATGTATATGAGGCAAGGGAGAGTGCACTTTCTCATAAAAATAAAATACAGCTTAAATGGCACAGGAGTCTCCTTAGATTTAAAATGGTTCCCATAAAGTAACATTTTGATGATTTAAATGGAAATGAATCAGAACATACAGATTACATTTCCTTGAACAACACACTGGCTTTTGTATTTTTTTTATTAAATTTTCATTTCCAATATCGAAGTAGTCTTCAGAAAAAATTAAAAAGAAAGGAAGGGTAACAAAAACATGTATTCAGCTTTGAACATGATGTTGTTTCATAGTATTTTCAGTAAATAAGAGAAACTGAAAAAAAATTAAGCTGATATGAGTGCTTGCTGTGCAACATATATACTGGGGATGTTGTCCTGGAAAACAATGGATTTGGATTGTAACAGCAAAAATAATAAAATAAAATAACTGGTTAAAATATAAAATTTCATATATAATATTTTTAAAACATATACATAATCCTCCTCATTAAAGGAACATACTTTCAAGAAATTCTTTTATATTGGGGCATTTTTTAATATTACCCACATGATAGATTGAGATAAAATTTCAATTTGAAAACAAGTTTTGATGGGTAAAATGGATATAATGCTTATTAGAGGAATTTTCCTAACAAAATATTACTCATCAAAGGACATTAAAAAGAGAGGCTTATGAAAACAAATAGTAATATGCCAGCATCATCAATATTCACAAAATATTAGCTCAATCAAGGAGCACTGTGCATTATCGCATTTTATGTTTACAATGACCATTTTATCATTATCTCTGTTTTGCTGAAATGGAAACCTAGGTTTATGGAGGTAAAGCAATTTGTGCAAGTTTGTAAACTTAGCAGGGAGTAAACTGTCTAATTCCCACATCATGCTGTGACCAACCCACCACATTAACCTCTTTTTTGCTTTAGTCCTCAGGTTACATAGAGTACAAACTCTAGTACTTTCTTCAGCAAGGGGGCACGAAAGGTAAATTAGTGAGACTTCTTTGCAGGAAAATAACTTTTATTTGTCCTACATGTGATGGGTAGTTTACCTGGGTATAGAATTCTAGATTGGAAGTTATTCTCTGTCAGAATTTTGAAAGTGGTGTGTTTCATTATTTTCTGGCTTCTGTAGTTCCATCAAGAAAATTCTAAGGCCATTGTGAATTCTGATCCTTTTTGTATGACTTTTTTTTTTTCTCTCTGTAAGTTTTTGGTATTATTTTAACCCATTGTTACCACAATTTCATGGAAATACACCAAATTGTTGATTCTTTTGCATTCTTTGTCCAGGGGTCTTGGTAGGCTTTTAAAATTTGTGCAATTCAGTTCTGGAACATATTATTTAATTGTTTTGGTGATGATTTTGCCCTTCATTTTTTTCTGTTCTATGTATTTGGAAGCTTTATTTTGGGAGGATATTGGATTTCTAGAGCTGGTTTTCTAATATTTTTATCTTTTGTTCTTCTATTTTCTATCTTTTTTTTTTTAGTTTTGTAGAAATTCTTTGTCTTACAACCCTTCTATCGATTTTTTTCTTTTAACTAACTTTGTATAGACATGTACAATTTCTGAGAGCTCTTTTTCTTTGTTTTCTCATTGTCACTTAACAGGCTCATTGTCTGATAAGAAGTCCCTTTCTAGTTCATAGACCACTGTCTTTTCACTGACCTCACATGGCAGAGGGGAAAAGGAGAGCTGTCTGAGGTTCCTTTTATAAGGCTACTAATCCCATTCATGAGGGTTTCACCTTCATGACATAATCACCTCCTAAAGGTACCACCTCCTAATACCATCACATTGGGGTTAGGTTTCAACATATGAATACAAAAATATTCAGTTTATAGCACTGTTTGTGCAGCTGTAAAACATGTGTGTGTGTGTGTGTGTGTGTGTGATTAATTATTCTTCTCTGAGAGTGCAAATGAACTGAGGACCCACAGAAATGGTGTGAATTGAACAGGGAAATAGGTAACCTTTAGGAATCTATAAACTCAGTACAAAATGTCCAACACAGAGTAAACAGTTACTAATGCTTAACCCTTTCTACCCCCCTTCCCCCATCTCATAAGCTATTTTCATAGCAAAGAAAAAGAAGAATAATACAGTGTGGGCCTTTTGTGGGTGTGCTATTATTGCTTCCTTGGACAAACACTTATGCTATTTTGTTCCAAATCTCTGGTACCAGAACACTTTGAGTTGGGCCTTATCCTTAGGTGTATTCATCCTTATGGACAGCAAAGCATGCAGACATTGCATAATAAGAGATCAAATACTTCAAACTAGCAAATGCATTTTTAGCTCCAACAGCAAAGGTGAAGGGTATTTAGCGTCTCCCAAAGGCCCTGAAGGGTTAGGCACAGTGTGTTTCCAGGACAAGAATGAGAATCAGAAGCTGATGATTAGAAACTTATCTATGACCTGAACTAGTCATACCTTTATTTTAAGTAATTTATGATTTGATGGCCATATTTTAGTTGCCTGTGGAATTGTACAGATACTCTGTGCCTCATCCATGCATCAGAAGTGCACAATGAGGAGTAATTATGTGCAAACAAAGTTGCCAAATGGGCAGTGGAAATGGGAGTTTCAATTCTTTTTTAACAACCTGTTTACCAATTTTCTGATGTTTAGTATTTTTAGGGTTTATTGGTTCTTCATTGATGGCTCCAGGCAAGAAACCAACAGAAAATTGATGAAGAGGATCAAGAATGCCCTGGTACGTGGGCAATATTTTCTCACTCAGGAGTGTGATTACAGTCTCTGAGTTTTACAGAGTTTTTAAACACAGGTGCAGAGCTTTCTGCTTGTTTGAGCAAGGAAAGTACCCCATTTGGTAAAAAAAAATGTAGTTCTCATTTGAGTGAGAGTCCTTGGCTTCACATGGCCATGAGTCTCGCTCAAAAGGCATAGAACATAACTGTTAAGTTGCAGCATATCCCACTCAGACAGTCATTCGTTACGCAAATGCTTTGTCTATCAGCTTAGACAGGAGCACATTTTATGCTTAGAAATACAAATTATTTTAAATCCTATAACAAAGAAAAAATGAACTACTAAAAATAGCAGTTATGAAACGTAGAAGACTGGTGTATGCATACATTATCATTCCTAGAAATAATACATATGATATTTGAAATGGGTATTTAGTTCCCTTCTGAGATATTTATAATGCTTTATATAGCTTCCTATATTTGAATTTGTTGCCCTGGTAAATTTGCCCAGTTATTTAGAGATAGTATTTCAATTTTACAGAAAGCAAAATAGAGGGATTGAATAATCTTTTTTGGTATTATACTGTATATCAGGAGTCATTGCACACATAGGAAATACAATCCATGATACTTGGTTATGAAATAAATGTTCATGCGACAACACAAAACTAATGTTTTATTTTGGCAGCATCGATAAGCTTATTTTTCTCTTTGATAGCAGTGAAATGTGTCAGTAGACAAACCTGACTTCTTAAGAAATAGATTACTCTGTTTTTATATAAGTCCCTTCTTTTTATATGATACAGGTCCCTTCTCTTATTTCAGTTTTTCTTTCCTCATCATGTATAACTTGAGGATATTTTGTGATGTCTTAGTACTTTTATTGGACAGTAGAATGGGTCCAGGCTACATAGTATGCTAGCAAAGCCTCATTATACTTATTTCATTTCTGGCAGGAGAAGTATTCTGCACCTAGTGAGCTTGGGGTCATAACCATGGTCCAGATCTTTTCTTCGATGCTGGCTCTTCTATATTCCTGCTGTCAATCAAGAGGAAAACCATGACACAGTTTGTTTCCTAGTACTCTATTCCTTGAGAGTAAATGCATCCCTTAATCCTGCTTTGGAGCCCTCTCTCTCCACACACGCGCTTTCTCTTTTAGTCAATAATTTGTTTTATTGGTTACAGTGCAACTACACTATTTCAGGCTTTTCCACGGCCGAGCACAGCTGCTCATTTTAGCTATTGATTCCATATGTTAGCTCAAAATTGTATAACAGTCTCTTCTAATAGTTGCCTTTGGCTTTTCCTCTCCCCACTCAGAAAAGTGCCCTCTGCTCCTGGTCTGGTATGCCAATAACTAGAAATGGATCCTAATTACATCAACCATTCTTCACCAAAAAGTCCAAATATCTGTCTCATATTGGAGTAGCTCATAAAGATTTTGGTTTGTGTGGCTTCATGCTACTATATGGAAAAAGTTTCAAAAAACCAATGCTAAATTTGTTGGTAGGAAGACAATGTTGCAGCTATGGAAGTTTTGATGACCTCTAATTGCAAGGAGATTTTCTTATTAAATTGATGTCGAGAATTTAAGCTTTTCTCTAGTTTTCCCCATATCGCCTCATTTTCTTATCTCTTTCAACCCTCTTAATTTACTTATAACTGTGAACTGCATATTTAAATTACACATTAAGCAGAAAAATTACCCCCAAGAAGACAACTTGAACAGTTCCTAGGGAGCATCACCTCCAAAAGCCTTATGGGGACTGCCAGTTGCTGCACACAGCTGGAAAACTCACGCAATCCACAGGTGAGGCTTTGCCTCAGAATCTCCAGGCATCTGAGTGATCTAGAAACTCATAATCTGGATCACAAAGCATCTTCATGATGCGTCCTCATAGTGCTCTAATAGTTTCTTCTGTCATACTGAGAAACAAAACAAAACACTCTCCTCTTGCTCTTTGAGCCAACGTTGCTGCAAGAACAAAGCATGAAATCTAACTAGGTTCAGGAAGATCTGTTCATCAGACATTTAAAACAAAATTCTGATCTTTCCCAACAGCCTTGCAAACTTTATCTCAATGAACAAAGCCTAAGCAACTTTCCCAGGCAGAACTCCCAGCCAAAATCAACCAACTGAAAGGGTTGGAGCATAAATTGAATGCAATTTTGCAAGCAAACTTGGGAACCTGGCTGTTTTTCAAGAGTTTAAAGAGGTTTAAGCAACAAAGCCCCACATTTTGGAACTACTTTTAACTTTCTCTTACTTCTCCCTCCAGTTTCTAAATCTAAGTCATGTGGAGTTTTCCTTTACAATAGTCCTTGCCACCTCTCATATGTAGGTTCATCTTGTATCTAGAATACTGAAAAGTTTCTTACATGTTCTCTGTTTCTGGCCTCATTCCCCTTTAGTTATTCTTATTGGTGAGTAGTCAAATTAGTCCTTCCAGTATCATTTGTTTTTTTGTTAGGCAAACAAAAAAAAATTTAAAAAAGGTCAAACTTTTCCATTAGTAGTCATAGAAACTAGACTAGTATTGTGTGTTTGAGTTTGTATTTATATGTGCACATGCGTGTGTGTGTGTG
>NW_017731609.1:506101-521646 GCF_001890085.2 Hipposideros armiger
GAAGAAGAAGAAGAAGAAGAAGAAGAAGAAGAAGAAGAAGAAGAAGAAGAAGAAGAAGAAGAAGAAGAAAAAGAAGAAGTAGCAGCAGAAGGCGAAGGCGAAGGCGAAGGCGAAGGATGATGATAATGATGGAGGTAGGGCAGGTTAAACAAATTGTCCCAAAGAGCCTGTATTAAGTGTAACGTGTCTTTAAGTCTCCTATTTTATCTGAATCATGCTAAATAGGTTATAATCCCCAGATATTTGGGTAAAATTGATGCTGCCTGAAGTAGATCCTCATTTATCCTGTAGCTGCACAGGCTATTTCCCCATCCCCTCCTCTCCTTCTCTGCATAAAATACAGACTTGGAAACAAAACTGTCTCACATGATGACCAAAGTTCTACAGAAATTGGTCAAGGAATCTGGGCAACTCAGTTGCTGTATGACTATTCTATGAAAACCTCCCTCCCCCATCTTTGCTCATTTTATTTTGTCTACTTGAAATATTTACTACTACCATCTGTTTAAAAATAAATACTATCCTAATTACCAGCTAGGCTATTCTATCACTTGATATTTATTTTCTTAACAATATTGACCCAACCTGAAGTGTTGACTGAATACTCTTAAGTGGACCAGAGTACACAAGTTCCTGAGGCATCCAAGGATTCCCAGGCAAATGAGTGTGCTGAAATTCTCAAATATTAACAGGGATTTGATAATGAAAATATTCACCATTCTATATTTTAATTCCCATGAATGAGTTCTTATATTGTTCCTCTCTCAAAGCTGCTGCAGCTCTTTTTAAAACTTCTAACACTCATATCTTTCTTTGTTTCCCTCATTAGGCATAAAATACTCAACCAGTTCAATGTTTGGCATGGAATAGGTGTTAATAAAGACATGACAAAATATATTGAGTGAAAAATAACTATAGTGTAGGGATGTATTTTAAAGATTATAGAATATTTCAAAATTTGGGTGTGCCCATGATCCAGCTGTTTTGGGGGTTGTGAAATTAGAGATTCTAGCCACAAGGAAATTCTACAATTCCATGAAAAGAAGGGCTATTGTTGATGGGACCAACATACATTAGGTATCTAGCTGTATGCATGGCAGATGTGTCAGGCTTCTAACAGCAGAAATGCACCAAAGGGCTCTTGTAAGATTTTTAGGAAAACAAACCATTGGGATACACTTTCCTAATATATGTTCAGTTTAAAAAATGCAAATCTTGACCTTACTAATGCAGCATCCCCATTCCCAAAATATATATTTTTTTGTTTTATACAGGTTTTTCCATAAGTAAGATAATTAAGGATCCTGCCTTTTCAATTTCAGAGAAATTTGAATTAAGCATTTTATGAGACCATGTGGGTACAGTTTGAATATACTAAAGAAGGAAATTGAACATTAAGCATTAACACCTTGCTCTCTCTACCACACCTTCCAAGGGCTCACATACAGAGAACACTTGTGATGGAGTGCCAACTTTTTGCACCGCTTTGCATAGCCAGCTTACATTTAGGGCTCCTATTAACTTGAAAGAGAGTTCCAGGTGCATTCAAGTTCTGCTGAAGAAATGGAAATTTGGAGGCTTTATTATTAGCCTAGGCCATTTTCAATTCACATGAATAAGAGATGGAGAAAATTTATTAGAATTTCTTTTTTCTTCTTTTTTTAACTACTGCCTTTAGGACTGATGTAAAACTGAACATAGATGTAAGTACTTAAACAAATATATAAGGACTATTTCTTTTTTGCATGACAAACAACATGAGTCTCCCAGTTTTTCCATCAACAAAACATGACGTTTTAAATAAATGTTAATATAGATGTAAACTTTAGCTTTGGCTTCCAGGTAACAGGAATGCTTTAGCCTTAAGTAATAGAAATCTACTCAAACAAGTAAAAATGAAGAATTTGTTGGGACTCTAAAAGAATAGTTCACAGAACCCAAGGGTAGTAGATGAAACCAGAAACAGCAAAGTTCAGGAACCATTCGACTGTTGACATCTCTGCTTTCTATGTGTACGTGGAGTTCCTTGTTCTCCCTCCATCAAGAAGTTGTTTACTCAACTATATCTACATATACATGGCATTAAAGTAGCTGCCATCGTACCAAGTTTACTGTCTCTTAGCTTAAGGGAGCAGAAGGAGCACCTCCTATTTCTTTGTATCCAATCCAAATTTATGCTCTAAAACATATAACTTGACTGGTCTAGTTCAAGGTTTAAGTCAAAGATCCAAACCTTGTCAAACATAGAAGGAGCACAGCCATGTGGTACAAATATGGTTGCCAGAGATTTCATCTTTTTTTCTCTTTTAAAGGTCACGGTTGCTTATTCTACAAGGCAAATAGTGCCATGAAGAAATCTGCACTTTGCCTAATCAGGAATGCTGCAGACGAGCTGAATTCCACTGAAGTTCACTGGCATACTAAAAAGTGGCCTGACCCTCCTCCCAAAGGTCTTCCTTTTCTTTTTTATATCTTCCAGTACCTCTGTGTGCTGGTATCTGCATTTCTAGCTGTTATCTCATTTCTTTTCTCAACTCCTCTCCCTCTTGTCTCTCCCTTGTCTCTGTCAAGGGAAATAGGGTTGGACTAGAGCAGTGGTTTCTCAAACCTGAGCCTATGCCAGAATCACCTGGAGGGCTAGTTATAATGCAAACTGCTGGCTTCTACCCCAAGAGTTTCTGATTCAGTAGGGGTAGGACCTGAGAATTTGCATTTCTAACATGTTCCCAGGTGGTGTTTATGTTGTTAGTCTGGGGACCACACTTTGAGAATTGTTGGCAAGAAAACAAGAAGAATTTATTACAATTCCATGCCCTCATTAAACCATCAAAGATTGTTCTCATTTCAGTCCTAACTCAGGTTCGTCACCATCTACAACTACTGGTTGAAAAACTACTGTATTAAACTGAGTAAATCTATCACAGGATTAAGATGTGTTTCCAGTCCTCAGTGTTCTAGCTAAAGAAGTAGGACATAGTTATCTTTAGATTATAGTATAGTTGGGCTACTCCTTTCATGTCTTGCACATCGTACTGCTATTAAATCAGTTTGTTCAGCAGTAAGCACGAATGGTAACCATCCTATCTAGTTGGCAGAGCAGTGGGGAGGATTCAAATAGGTGAGACATATGTAAATTTAAAAGTGCTAATAAACATTAGATCTTATGGCTTGTTTTTAACGTGCTTAGAGCATCTGGTTCTTAATGTGTGGGCCCTATGAATCTTGGACAGCCCTTAGTTCATCTTCTTGTCCCCCTGGCTATTTTCTACCTTAGGGGAATTTCTGACAATCCATTAGCATTTCTGAGAGTTACTGACTCTTTCTATGTTCATCCCTCTACCTAATTCTCTTGTCCTCTGTAATCTTGGTCTTTCTTCAGTCCCCCAATTTTTCTGCCATATGCCTATCTCATATCTGTCTATGCTACTGCTTCGGTTTCCCTTCTTTGAGCCCTCACTACACAGTGGTCAGAACAACCTTTATCTGAGACAAGTGAGGCTCCCCTGCTCAAACCCTTTAATAGCTTTCCATTGCTGTTAGGCCTACAAGCAAGATCTTGTGGAATTTGGGTCTTGCCTTATCTCTCTAAACTCATTCTATACTACCCTTCTCCTTACTCTTTGTGATGCACATGAACTTGCCTTTTGTTGCTGGAACACAAGTCCTTTCCTTTCTCAATTCTTCCCCTTACCTGGAAAATTCTTTTTCCAGCTTCTGCCATCGCTGATTATTCTCTACCTTTGGGACTCGGTTTACTATTACTTCCTCATATGTTTCCTCCATCATATCACCATGCTTATTTTTACTCTTTCCTCATATAATCTGTTTTTATTTGTTTTATCTGTTAATTTATTTACATTCTAGCTCCTCTGCTAGACTATAAGCACCGATGAAAGCAGCTACCCATTGGGTGGGTTCTTTTTCGGCCCATGGCAATTATTCAGGGAAGAATGATGAACCACATGTGTACAGAATTAATAAAAAGATGAATATTGCTTTCAAGAAGTAACAACTAGATAGCCATACAGATGATCTCCTTGCTTCTATTTTTTTTTCTTTTTCTTCTTTAGAAAAAACAGCCCAGTATGGCCAGATTTGCCATTTTTTAAAGTACTGCTTTATTGTATTTCTTTCTGTATAACGAGACTCTCTCTCTCTCTCTCTCTCTCTCTCTCTCTCTCTCTCTCTCTCTCTCTCTCTCTTTCTCATAGTATATCAAGTATAAACCCCCACAGATTTTTGGTGTATGAGGGTGAGGGTTAAGAACTGACTTTGAGGTTTTTAACTCTTTCACCTTGGGCCAGTCATACGACCTCTGTATGCCTAGGTTCTTTCTCCACAGTGGGTAGAGGTTCATGGGTTATAGTGAGAGTTGAATGAGAGTGACATATGTGGAGTCTTTAGGATGCTGCTGCCAAGCACAGGATGAGGGCCAAATGAATACTAGTCAGACACCTAGCATACATATCTGCTCAAAATCACGTCTTCTCACAACTCAGGTGTCCAGTCTCCAATCACTTCCATTTCATTGGGTCATTTCTTTCCTGACCAGAGCAGGCTAGCCTTTCTCATCAGTGCTTTATTAAACTCTACCCATCCTTAAACACTTCAAATGCTGTCTCCACTCTAAAGCCTACACAGAGCCCACAGTATTCACCTCCTAACTAAAGGATGACAACAGTTTTGGTCAATGGGAAGAGGAGAGAGGGTTGTAACAGCCACTGAATTTTTATTGTGTGCCAGGTTCAATGCAAGAAGCTACTTCCATTTGTGTTCCTTATGTTGCCTCTGTTAAGTCCTCACAATAATCCTATTTTATGCATACTATTGTCCCTGGTTTCCAGGTTAAAAAATTGTGTTTCAGAAGATAAAGAAATGAGCGAATAAATGTCTCCAGCCTATTTTTAACCCAGGTTTCACTGGTAAATATAAGAGAATTCATCACCTAATTTTTTTGTCATTAAAAATAAGAGACTAAATCAAACCTAGTTTAGTGAAGAGCCAAAATGCCATAACAAAATGCCCAAGAACAGAGAGCAATCTGGAGCCAGGTTAGATAATTAGACTGTGGTTACGCACACAGACACGCACACGAGCATCTTCCCTGTAGATGAGGCAGATGATCTAATTCAAGGTGAGGACAAGAGCACAGAGGTTTAAAGTTAGATTTCTAAGCCATGTCAGAACAAGAACATGTCAGAGTTAGGAGGAAGCACTGGGGCTCAGGCTCTCCCATTGGCCTGGGGAAGCGGGAGAGAGGAGAGTGCCTTGGGTTACAGATGTCCTGGCTCTACATCCCTGCTGCACAGCAGTGTTCAGCTTTCTTCACATCTCAGTTTGGGTCTTTAAAATATAGAGCTATGGAATCTCTGAAAAGAATATCATAACTTAAATGTAAACCCCACCCACCCTTGTATATAGCTGAGAATCTGCTATGCAGAGCTTCCCCAAATTTCCCAAGCTATTTAGTAGCAAAACTGAGGCTAGAGCTTGCATGCTTTGGTGCTTGGTCCAGTGTGCCTTCCTTTTCAAGGCTGGTGTCTTGCATTGGCACATGGGCAGGAAAACCAAGGATGGAGAAGTTACCAAATAAGAAGATATGAGTAGGGAGAGCTACAAAAGGAAGAGAGAAAGCTGAGCGTTAGAGGAGTGGGAAGTGGACAGGTATGTGGGGGTCAAGATAGGGAGCAGCAATGGAATAGCTACGAAACAAACAATGAGAAGTTTGGGGTGCTGAGCTCAAAATAATTAAAAAGTAAAACAAAACAAAAGCAGCCTTGAGTTATATCACTGGATCTCATCCCTTTGTACACATAAGAGTCATCTGGGGAAATCATTAAAATGACATTTTTGAATGCATTAGCAAATCAGCAGACTCATTGACTTACTCTGGGTTGGAGTCCAAGTGTTACAGTTTTCACCTTCTTTAGGTGATTCTAATGTAAAGCCAGTGAAAACCTTTGGGAAATATACATATATTTGAGTGAGGATGGAGAGAGCCATGGACTCCAGGCTTCCCCAGATAAAAGCCAGGACAAGTGTAAGGTGGGGAAGAGCTGGGGTTCGGGATAGTGGGAGTAGCACATCTCGAGTGGGAAGGTGTAAACATTAAAGACAGGGAGTGAATGGTGAGTTAGGTGGTAGAGGAGGTTAGCTGAGCCCGGGGCACTCCAGGTGGGCATGCCAAGGCAGGAAGCATTCAGGAGAGAGATCAGGGCTGGAAACTGAGATGGGAGAAGGGGACATACAAGAGATGAAGTCACCTGGAGAATGGTTGGCATTTGGAGGGCAAGGGTGAGGACTAGGCCCAGGGGCCTCCCATTAGCCCAGTCGCTCTCCAAGGTGGATCCTGGGACAAATGGCATCATCATCACCTGATAACTTTTTAGAAATGCAAATTTCTACCTCCATTTCAGGTATACCAAGTCCAGAAACTCTAGGGTTGTGGACCACAAACTATGTGAACAAGGCCTTCAGCTGATTTGAATCATCTGGAAGTTTGGGAACTGCTGCTTTAGCCAGCAGCCATACTGTTTAATTACACTGTTACTATGCTAATATGTTTTACATTTAATAAAGGTCAGGTCATCTCCCTACTCCCAAGTTTTATGAAACTCTTCATTAAATTTTTAGATGACATCATCAGAATAAAAACCAATGGTATCTACAGTTGAAAATAATTTTTTTAATCTGTAGAATGCCTCCCTAAAAATGTTCATTTCCTGGTATCAGCAGTAGATATATATGGCTTTTTCCTTCTCCATTTAACCAGGGGGTTGTAAGGCCACTGCAGTTACTCCTGCATTTGGGATCTTCATATGGTTACTTAAGCCCTGTATCCTGTGGGTTCTCAGTATATATTAACTTAATTAAACAACTTGCATCTGTTTGGCTGTCTCTAGAAAACCACCAGAAACCTTCAGTTACTCCAGAATGACAGAGTCAGCTGTTATAAAAGAATAAATTTCCTGGAGGGAATTTTGTAAGCTATGCTGGTTATTAGATCACTTTTAAGTATTACTTAAGGTGTTGATTTTGATCGCCTCAAGGTCTTTTTATTTTCCAGTTCTTAAGAAAAGTTTTAAGAAATGTAAACAATATTAGGGAAAGTTCAATGTCAATCTCTGACATTGTGAGTCAAGCACATATAAATCACCATTTTAGTTTAGCATTTCTTGGAAGTGTTTTTCCATGTAACAACCAATGACTTTCTCCAAATGGTAATGTTTGATGGTTTATCTGCTAGTTCCCAGAGACAAACACATCAAAGTGAATAACTGGTGTAATAGAAACTGTATTCTATATTGTCTTGGGTTCTTTAGCGCGCGCGCACACACACACACACACACACTGTCTCCATTAATGTTTTCCATTGGTGAGCTTCTTTTAAGAAAGGTTTATCTCTGTATTCTATTCTCTTTTTACCCTATGTAATACTTGATTTTATTTTCCCTTAGTGCATACACAAAATTTTGCTCTTTAATTTGACTTTCCCCTGAGTTAAGAGTGGCAATTCTCTTGAATTCTTAATTTGCAACATTAAGGGTTTTTTTTGTTTGTTTTTTTAGTGTTTCTGATTAGAAAGACAGTCTTCATGAATTAAAACATGCTAAGTAGTATAATGTTCATATTTAAACCACATAAAAATTGATTGTTTAAATGAAAAGGCAATATGGAAGAAAAAATATTTCATAGATGCTAATGCAGTATGAGATAAATTTTGTATCTTTATCTATTAACATAAAAAAGTGATAAGATGCAAAAACAAAATTAGCCCTGAAGATTGATCCAAATTGTATTAATATGTTTGCAGAGATGGTTTGGTGGCAAGTTTAAAACTGAGATGAGGAGACTGGAGGGCTAGAGTAATGATTTTTTAGATTTTTCCTCCTCTCAGATGCCTCCATTCATGCTTATTACATTATGGAACTTGGCAGGTTGGCCTTTCAGATAAAAGTGGGATGATGTACATAAAGATACAAAAATCTTAAGGGGCACATGTTGGTTATACAATACATTTTTGTTGAATCTGATTCTGATAAACATAATCCTTGCCTTTAAAAATTTAAACTATCAGAGAAAGAAAGGGTAAGTAAGTTATCCCTGTAGTGATCTCATTGCTTCCTTTATTTGTTTATTCAACAAATCTATACTAAACAGTTTCTCAGCCACAGTGTCTGTGCCAAGTGCTCAGTTCCTACCCTTAACCAAAGGGAGGCATATAAAGATATAACTGTACATTGATTCCTCTAGAGACCACACCAGACTGTTCATTTCTGTGTGAAGTTCTTCAAATAACCAATCTCTATGAAGCATATTGGAGCTACATCATAGCAAAAGATGTCGAAGGACAATGCCAATTCTCTACTCATTGTAGCACCAACAAAGGAGCGTGGTCAGGTAGTTCATCTTACCCAAGAAGCAATTCTCTCAACTTCTATATTGTTATGGATTGGAAACTATGGCCACAAAATTATTCCATTCTAGAATGCATCCCTCTTTGAGATGTGTTTTTGCTGTTCCTTTCATCCAATAGTGAAGTTTATTGTCTCATGTCTTGAATATAGACTGGCCTGGTGACTGCTTTTACAAATAAAAGGTGGCACAAGTGACACGGTAAAAATTCCAAGGGTAGACCTTAGACTTAGGAAAACCTTAGGGATCCATGTAGCTTTCCTCTCTTTCAGTCCACCATATAAGGAAGATAGCCTGACCTATTGGAGGACAGGAAGTCATGGGGATAGTAACCAAGGTGCCACAACCAAAGGCCAGCACCAACTGCCAGGCATGTGAATAGAACCTCTTGGTGTAATAACTATGTATAGTGCCAAGTGGGTACTAGACTCACTGGGGGGATCACTTCATAAATTGTATCAGTGTCTAACTGTACACCTGAAACTAAGGCAAAATAATTTTGAATGTCAGCTATAATTGAATATTTTTTTTTTAGTAAAAGCATCTTGGACCTCCCAGCTCAGGTGATTCTCAAGCTACTGCCTATAGCCATATGAGAAACCCCAGGCAAAACTAGCAGAGGAACTGCCCAGAAAACCCACAAAATATACCTGCTTTGTAACAATATCTACTTCAATATTGATATCAGCTACAGATATTCTCACACGTACTTAAAGTTGTCACTCTGAAGTCAGTCGCTCTTGGCACAAAACCCCATATCTTTTGGACCATAGCTGGCAATGGCAACTGCTTCTACGGCACCACTTTTGGTAAGAAAAATGGCAAAGAATCAAGGCTGTGGCGTGTGTGTGTGTGTGTGTGTGTGTGTGAGTATGCATTCATGAGAGGGTGATTATACTGTAAATCAGAAAATGTGAGAGACAGCATTTTGAGAGGTGATAAGGGTTGTGATCTACTCTTCCTCTCCAATGTTGCTCCAGGGTTGAAGGTAGTGAATAACATCCACATCAAGTTAAATAGACTCTTTGAGGAAGGCGTCCAATATTCTAATCTATTTTCCCACTTCCCAGGTGTCCAAGCCCCATTACTAAAGGCACTATCAGCAGGATAGATGAAGACTTGTAAACACGTACCATGGCAGCATTCACTTTCCGTAAAAGGTGAAGTCCATTTACACTCCTCATTTAGCTGAACGAGAATGAGTCATTTGCTTAATGGAGAATTTTAACTTGATTTCCAAAAAGTGGATTAAGTAATTGAAGAACTTCAACACGTGGCAGAATATTTGCTGTAGCACTTGGAAAAGAAACCAGAGTCAGAGTCTGTCAGCAACTTAAGATGGAAAATTCCTATTAGTCAACCTATCAATAAGGCTTCATTATTAAGCAACATTGTAATGGCTTGGCGTCAGTGCTGACATGTTGTAGGCATTGGCACTGTTACACCAAGGTTGCAGGCTATTCTGATAGGCCTCATGCTGTTAGTCCACTTTGTTAAATAGAAGTTGATTTTATATTTAGCTGTGCATGGAGTGTGCAGATGAAACAAATCACTTCTATAAGCTCAACAAGATGAATAGTTGCTGTTGAAAGCTAGCAAGGAGCCGGATGCAAGATTAATATGCAGTCCCAAGTTCCACTTTCCACAATTTTTATTGATTGTGTGAAAAAGTACTAAAATTCATGATTTCTTAGGTGAGTTAGATTGAAACTCTTGCATAGCTATAGTAGATGTAATTTCTCTGAAATGTATCATTTGTCTACAAACATAGCTTTCCTTTGGGACCACGTGCAATGAATTCCACGCGGAGAGCACAGCCTTTCTGATGGTACTCTCTGCCACAAGTACTCCATTCCCAGGCTAGCTTCTCTGTGCTCTTTGGTCTTTGCCAAATTGCCTCCTTGGAGGAATTTTCTAAATGTCCCCTACTGCTGTGGTCCAAATACCAGGACTTATTTGGTGTTTGTTTTTCTATTCCCACAAACCACAAAAGATTGAATGTTGATATATCTTAGCATTAAGATCTTTCTACTAACATCTGAATGACATTCCAGCTAATTTGACACAGCATTCCGTCTTTTTTCAGTAGGCTTGAGGAATAGAGAATATTAAAGCCTGCCCTTAATTATTTTACTTTTTTTTTTTTTTTTAGAGTTTGGACCTAAATTTCAGAAAAATGAGAGAGAGGACTGGGTCAGGTTTGGTTCTTGGCATATATTCCAGTTCTGTTACTACTTGGTAATTTTAGAAAATATATGGGTATATTTCAACCAGTACATTTAGGTATTTTTCTTTCCATTGAAATCCATTGTTTTAGTAAATTCTTGATTCAATTATAATACTAAATTATTGATTTGGTGGAAATTCATGATTAAGTTTTATTCTATACCCTGTATTCTTTCCGATGGGTTGGTCATGTGGCAAAATAGAATCAATGAGGATATTGGTGGAATGATTTTTCTCCCCTCATCTTTTTTATAATTGTGATATTTGATTTACATCAAAGCTTCACTGCATCTGTAAAGGCTCAGACATACATTGAAGTCCTTGTTTCTTAAGATAAATCAACTTTTGCTATAAATTTGGGATTTGATTCTCCACCTATGAAACTTAGAGTTCAAATCATCCCTTTGGCTCAAAGTCCAGCAAAGGTACATACGTTTTCAGAAGTTTCAACTTTGGCTGTAATAATTCTATTCCAAGACCTGACTCCCAAAAATTATTGAGATACAATGACTGTAACTGTTATATTTCCTACACTCTAATTTCACTTGTTTTACCTTATAGGATAGTATTTTAAGCCTTCTAAACATATAGCACATTTATGTTTTCTCAGAGACCTGGATACCAATGCAAATTTCAAAGCAAGTGATAATAAGTTCTGATAATGAGATAATACTCTTTGAAATAAGAGGAAGGAAAGTTATTTTTCAAAAATCAGTGACAACACTTTAGCATATCTTCTAGTACTTTTGGAGGGTATTTAGTGCTTCCTTGAATGTGAGTGGGAGGAGGTATACAGATGAGAAACCATTATCACTCCACAAGAGGGGTTGGCTACTTAGAACAGTCTGGCACTGCTGTGCAGGGAGTTCTGAGCATGGCTGATTGGTACTGGAGGGTCACGTGATCTCTTGAATTAGCAGAGAATGATTGAACTGTGCACTGAATCTCCTTGGAAAACAAACATCCCCCTTGGACCATGAGCAGTGTGATTTGGAATATAGACTTTTCTGACAGCATTTCCTATTTCAACCTCTGATCTCCCCTACTTTTCTGGTCTTCATATTACAATTTAAAGAATGTAACTTATGCTTTAGCACTTTGATTTCCAAAAGTATTAAAGCTGATTTCTGACTCATGCATATTAAAGTCAAAATACTTACTTTATTTGGTTGGATTAATGGTCCCATTTTTTCTTATCATTGAATATCATTATTTAAAAATAATCATGAAATACTATTCCTATAATAATTTTTAATATTGAATGTGTGAACATATGACACCCTCTCTTAAATGGAACCTCACATGAAGACATAATTGTAGTTTAGCTGGACATCATTGAAAAACACAGCATTCTCTCTACTCTCTACATTGATATGCATTAAAATTAAATCACATTTTAGGAAGATTGCCATTTATCCACCTAGAGATTAGTGTACTAAACGTCTAAAAGGTTGCTTATTTCCCATATCTTCTCCAGTGTGCATTACTGCAGAGTCCTAAATGGGTGGTTTAAATGGGCCACCATTATTGTAGCTGAAAGATGAATCATGTCAGTTTAGGCATACATTTATAAAAACAAAAAGATACTTGTTTACACATAATAGGAGGGCTTTTGCTATAGAGAAAAAACTCAAACATAAAATGCACAAGGTAAATATATCCCAGGAGAATTCTAATTTTCCCAAAATACTCTCCAATTTATGCACAAATATTACATTGAATGCTCTCCATGGGCTGTCGTCTCATGCTAATGTTGTTATTCAAAACATGTTACTTTGTTATTCCACTAACCTAAGATTACTGCTTTTAGCTGCTTATATGTTTTATTATGCAATTTCTTTTCTCTATCCTATTGTTTTTATAAAATCAAGTTAAGCTGTTTTCTTACTCATCTTTGTTGTCATACTTGAGAAATTTAGCGTTTAGTTGAAAATGCTTCTCATGATAAATTATTAAAAATCTTTAACCGCTAGACAACCTTCTTGTGGTATCAGAGTGTTCTGTTTTGTTTTGTTCCTTAAAAAAACTACCCCATGTTTTGCATTAATATTATGCTAATATTAATGTTATGACACAATAGACAAAACATTTTAGACATTTATATTATATATATTCTATATAACCTAGTGATATAAAATATATCTGATTAATCTAGGGCCTATCACAACAGTAAAAATATAGGCAAATATAAAACATTCAATGGAAAATCTTTTGATGTATAAATTCTATGCAATATCCAATTAATTGATATTACTACAAATGGAAATGCTTTATCTCCCTCTCCCTCCCATATGACTTCTTTCTTCAACAATTGGTATTATAGGAACCATCACCAAAAAATGAAAAATAAATGTGTCCACTTGTAAACCCAATGATGTTACCTTATAATTATCATGGAAGTGGTGGTTGGGTGAGTCTTTCCTACTCCGCCTGACTCTGGGTTGGAGGACTGTGGCACTAAAAATGCTGGTTTAAACCCCATTAGAAAGAAAAAAAGAAAAACAAACTTTAGAATTGCCAGATATACCTCTCTCTCCCTCCCTCTCTCTCCCCCCACAACTCCCCCCTTCACACACACACACACACACACACACACACACACACCCCTCCAGATAGAGGCCAGGGGAGAGAGAGACCAAGCTTGAGCCCTTCTGCTACATAAAATTTAGCAGCCGTTAAACAAATGATTACTTTATCTTAGAAGCTTGTTCTAATTAAACATTAGTCACACACTCACCCTTGACCTCTGCTTCCTGTGTTAAAAATCACCACCTTAAAAATCTTACTTTATGCATTCCATAATTACAAAAAGTTCCCAGAAGAATGCAATGTTTTATTGCGTTGTTGCTTTTGGAAAAGGAAATCAAATATATACATATCTATGTGTGTATATGCATAAACTTATATGTGTGAAGATACATGATTGTTATTCACAAAATTTTTGCAGGCATATTCCAAAAAGCACAAGAGAGATGAGAGAATATGGGTAATGCTGGGAAAGAGAAGCTGGAGAAAGGAAAACAATAGGTACAAATTTCTACCAGTTTCCTCAGGCATCCATAGCAGCTGCTTAATGATACATGTATCATTATATCCTGGAGTAGTTGGAGGGCAGAAACAGACTTGATTACACTACAGACAATTGTTTCACAATAATTCTGGGCCATTTTTCATTAGCTGTCTCTCCTCACAGCAAAACACGGGGTAATTTTTTTAAGGAACAAAACAAAACAAAACACTCTTATACCACAGGAAGGTTGTCCAGCAGTTAAAGATTTTTAATAATTTATCATGTGAAACATTTTAAGCTAAACGCTAAATTTCTCAAGTATGACAACAAAGATGAGTGAAAAAAAACCCAGAGCTTAACTTGATTTTATAAAAACAATAGGATAAATAAAAGAAATTGCATTTCCACTTTTTATGATTGCAGTATACATTTATTTATTACCTTGTTTTGTCTGACAGGCTTTGTCATTAGTAGGTGAAATAAAAAGGGTTTTTTTTTGAGCAAATTGATTAAGAAGCTAATTTTTTTTTAAGATGTATGGAAAACTGTCTCCTGGTTGTCATTTAAGTATTTTCACATATCAGCTGACTAGCATCATGCCAAAGTTGCTTTTTAAGTTTTCTTTCTAAGGGAGATAAAGAATTTCAGTCAATATGCATGTCTTTCAAAGAGCAGCATTAGGTTCATTAGAACTTTATTTTTACTTGAGATGACAATGACAATAATAAGCAAGTTGTAAGAAGCTATGCCTCAACTAGCAATTATACTATCAGAGTACTTGATGTATTAGCTTATCTAGTCATCACAACCACCCCATGAGGAACGCACCCCTAGGCAGGGGCCCTCAGGCCATCTGATGCATGGCCCTCTCTGGCAGCCTGGGGAGGCCCTTGGAGCTCTTCTCAGAATCACATGGTAAATAGATGAAGTAAAATATATAGGATTACTAAGGAAATCAGTAATATCAAAATAGCTAAATATTTACAAATTATTGTATAGTTCCATGTAACTTCATTAACGTGGCCAAAAAGAGTAATTATGGGGGAAGCCTAACAACAAATAAAATTTCAAAGCAGTGTGGGATATAAGCAATATTTGAAGATAACTTTAACAACTCTAACCTCCTGTGATTTCCACTGGTGACATACTCACAGTATTGCTAATACTAATGTGATTTGCTGTCTACCATCATAATCAGTGGGAATCCTAACTTTTGGTTAAAGATTAGTGAAAACAAACATGTACTCTTTTTTTCCATACAAGTTCATGGACCCAAATTATGAACTATTGAAAGTCTCATTTCATGCCCCATCCTGTACCAAAATCAAAGACAAAGTAAATTAAACACCAGATTCACTAAAAAGATATGGTAATAAGTGTCAAGTAAATAAGTTTAGAGAATTTATCAGCTAATTTCTATAAAAATATAGCAACCAGTATAAGCAGTTTCTACTCTGGAAGCTTGCAGGTTTTAATGTAAAACATGTGATTTTATTTCTATGCATTTTCATATCCTTCAGGATTTGGCTTTTTTTTATATGATAGTGAAAGAACAGGAAAAGTATCAATGCCCAAGGTCAAAGAGCTAATGTTGGCTGAAAAGGTTTTCATCTGGAACGTGGCTGCCCTCTATTTAAGAGCTTCTAACTCAGACTGTTCTCTCCAAGCTGGCAGATGCCTGGTCAGGGCCCTTACATCCCACACGCCCATCCTTACCCCGGGAGCTTCGTCACAGGGTCTACTCACCCTTTATAGTGATCTCATCTCCTCCTCAAAGCCTTTTTTGACAATCTCACCCTTCTTTCATCTTCTGCTTCCCCCACAGTATTCCTAGTGTTTGGAGCACGAGTTTTGTACATGATGTTGTCTCTTTTTTTTTTTTTTTTTTTTTTTT